>NW_018742775.1:0-16904 GCF_001683475.1 Chenopodium quinoa
CAAAGCTAATTGAATCAAATGAAAGTCAAACACATTCAAACAAAGCTAATTGAATCAAATGAAATGTCAAACACATTCAAACAAAGCTATTTTAATTAAATGAATGTCAAATACATTCTACAAAGCTAATTGAATCAAATGAAAGTCAAAACACATTCAAACAAAGCTATTTGAAGAAAACGAAAGTCAAATACATTCACAAAGCAAATTGAAACAAATGAAAAGTCAAACACAGTCAAACAAAGTTATTTGACTCAAATGAAAGTCAAATACATTCTACAAAGCTAATTGAATCAAATGAAAGTCAAACACATTCAAACAAAGCTATTGAATCAAATGAAAGTCAAACACATTCAAACAAAGATTTTGAATCAAATGAAAGTCAAATACATTCTACAAAGCTAATTGAATCAAATGAAAGTCAAACACATTCAAACAAAGCTATTTGAATCAAATGAAACTCAAATACATTCTACAAAGCTAATTAAATCAAATGAAAGTCAAAACACATTCAAAAAAAGCTTTTTAATTTAAAAATGAAAGTCAAACACATTCAAACAAAGCTATTTTAATTAAATGAATGTCAAATACATTCTACAAAGCTAATTGAATCAAATGAAAGTCAAACACATTCAAACAAAGCTATTTGAAGAAAATGAAAGTCAAATACATTCTACAAAGCAAATTGAAACAAATGAAAGTCAAACACAGTCAAACAAAGTTATTTGACTCAAATGAAAGTCAAATACATTCTACAAAGCTAATTAAATCAAATGAAAGTCAAACACATTCAAACAAAGCTAATTGAATCAAATGAAAGTCAAACACATTCAAACAAAGCCTTTTAAATCAATGAAAGTCAAACAAATTCAAACAAAGCTATGAAAATCAAATGAAAGTAAATGCATTCTACAAAGAAAATGTATCTAAATGAAATTCAAACACATTCAAATAAAGCTATATGAATCAAATGAAAGTCAAATACATTCTATAAAGCTAATTGAATCAAATGAAAGTCAAACTCATTCAAACAAAGCTATTTGAATCAAAGGAGAGTCAAATAAATTCAAACAAAGATAATTAAATCAAATAAAAGTAAAATACATTCTACAAAGCTAATTAAATCTAATGAAAGTCAAACACATTCAAACAAAGCCTTTTAAATCAAATGAAAGTCAAACACATTCAAAAAAAGCTTTTTAATTTAAATGAAAGTCAAACACATTCAAACAAAGCTATATAAATCAAATGAAAGTGAAATGCATTCTACAAAGCAAATTGATCTAATTGAAATTCAAACACATTCAAACAAAGCTATTTGAATCAAATGACAGTAAAATACATTCTACAAAGCTAATTGAATCAATTGAAAGTCAAACACATTCAAACAAAGCTATTTGAAGAAAACGAAAGTCAAATACATTCAACAAAGCAAATTGAAACAAATGAAAGTCAAACACAGTCAAACAAAGTTATTTGACTCAAATGAAAGTCAAATACATTCTATAAAGCTAATTGAATCAAATGAAAGTCAAACACATTCAAACAAAGCTATTTGAATCAAATGAAAGTCAAACACATTCAAACAAAGATTTTGAATCAAATGAAAGTCAAATACATTCTTCAAAGCTAATTGAATCAAATGAAAGTCAAACACATTCAAATACAGCTATTTGAATCAAATGAAACTCAAAAACATTCTACAAAGCTAATTGAATCAAATTAAAGTCAAACACATTCAAACAAAGCTATTTGAATCAAAGGAGAGTCAAATAAATTCAAACAAAGCTAATTAAATCAAATAAAAGTAAAATACATTCTACAAAGCTAATTGAATCAAATGAAAGTCAAACACATTCAAACAAAGCCTTTTAAATCAAATGAAAGGCAAACACATTCAAAAAAAGCTTTTTAATTTAAATGAAAGTCAAACACATTCAAACAAAGCTATATAAATAAAATGAAAGTGAAATGCATTCTACAAAGCAAATTGAATTAAATGAAATTCAAACACATTCAAACAAAGCTATTTGAATCAAAGGACAGTAAAATACATTCTACAAAGCTAATTGAATCAATTGAAAGTCAAACACATTCAAACAAAGCTCTTTGAATCAAATGAAAGTCAAATACATTCTACAAAGCTAATTGAATCAAATGAAAGTCAAACACATTCAAACAAAGCTAATGAATCAAATGAAAGTCAAACACATTCAAACAAAGCTTTTTAATTAAATGAATGTCAAATACATTCTACAAAGCTAATTGAATCAAATGAAAGTCAAACACATTCAAACAAAGCTATTTGAATCAAATGAAACTCAAATACATTCTACAAAGCTAATTAAATCAAATAAAAGTAAAATACTTTCTACAAAGCTATTTGAATCAAATGAAAGTCAAACACATTCAAACAAAGCCTTTTTAAATCAAATGAAAGTCAAACACATTCAAAAAAAGCTTTTTAATTTAAATGAAAGTCAAACACATTCAAACAAAGCTATTTTAATTAAATGAATGTCAAATACATTCTACAAAGCTAATTGAATCAAATGAAAGTCAAACACATTCAAACAAAGCTATTTGAAGAAAATGAAAGTCAAATACATTCTACAAAGCAAATTGAAACAAATGAAAGTCAAACACAGTCAAACAAAGTTATTTGACTCAAATGAAAGTCAAATACATTCTACAAAGCTAATTAAATCAAATGAAAGTCAAAACACATTCAAACAAAGCTAATTGAATCAAATGAAAGTCAAACACATTCAAATAAAGCCTTTTAAATCAAATGAAAGTCAAACACATTCATACAAAGCTATGAAAATCAAATGAAAGTGAAATGCATTCTACAAAGCAAATGTATCTAAATGAAATTCAAACACATTCAAATAAAGCTATATGAATCAAATGAAAGTCAAATACATTCTATAAAGCTAATTGAATCAAATGAAAGTCAAACTCATTCAAACAAAGCTATTTGAATCAAAGGAGAGTCAAATAAATTCAAACAAAGCTAATTAAATCAAATAAAAGTAAAATACATTCTACAAAGCTAATTAAATCTAATGAAAGTCAAACACATTCAAACAAAGCCTTTTAAATCAAATGAAAGTCAAACACATTCAAAAAAAGCTTTTTAATTTAAATGAAAGTCAAACACATTCAAACAAAGCTATATAAATCAAATGAAAGTGAAATGCATTCTACAAAGCAAATTGATCTAATTGAAATTCAAACACATTCAAACAAAGCTATTTGAATCAAATGACAGTAAAATACATTCTACAAAGCTAATTGAATCAATTGAAAGTCAAACACATTCAAACAAAGCTATTTGAAAAAACGAAAGTCAAATACATTCAACAAAGCAAATTGAAACAAATGAAAGTCAAACACAGTCAAACAAAGTTATTTGACTCAAATGAAAGTCAAATACATTCTATAAAGCTAATTGAATCAAATGAAAGTCAAACACATTCAAACAAAGCTATTTGAATCAAATGAAAGTCAAACACATTCAAACAAAGATTTTGAATCAAATGAAAGTCAAATACATTCTACAAAGCTAATTGAATCAAATGAAAGTCAAACACATTCAAATAAAGCTATTTGAATCAAATGAAACTCAAAAACATTCTACAAAGCTAATTGAATCAAATTATAGTCAAACACATTCAAACAAAGCTATTTGAATCAAAGGAGAGTCAAATAAATTCAAACAAAGCTAATTAAATCAAATAAAAGTAAAATACATTCTACAAAGCTAATTGAATCAAATGAAAGTCAAACACATTCAAACAAAGCCTTTTAAATCAAATGAAAGTCAAACACATTCAAAAAAAGCTTTTTAATTTAAATAAAAGTCAAACACATTCAAACAAAGCTATATAAATAAAATGAAAGTGAAATGCATTCTACAAAACAAATTGAATTAAATGAAATTCAAACACATTCAAACAAAGCTATTTCAATCAAAGGACAGTAAAATACATTCTAAAAGCTAATTGAATCAATTGAAAGTCAAACACATTCAAACAAAGCTCTTTGAATCAAATGAAAGTCAAATTAATTCTACAAAGCTAATTGAATCAAATGAAAGTCAAACACATTCAAACAAAGCTAATTGAATCAAATGAAAGTCAAACACATTCAAACAAAGCTATTTTAATTAAATGAATGTCAAATACATTCTACAAAGCTAATTGAATCAAATGAAAGTCAAACACATTCAAACAAAGCTATTTGAAGAAAATGAAAGTCAAATACATTCTACAAAGCAAATTGAAAACAAATGAAAGTCAAACACAGTCAAACAAAGTTATTTGACTCAAATGAAAGTCAAATACATTCTAGAAAGCTAATTGAATCAAATGAAAGTCAAACACATTCAAACAAAGATTTTGAATCAAATGAAAGTCAAATACATTCTACAAAGCTAATTGAATCAAATGAAAGTCAACACATTCAAATAAAGCTATATGAATCAAATGAAAGTCAAATATATTCTACAAAGCTAATTGAATAAAATGAAATTCAAACACATTCAAACAAAGCTATTTGAATCAAATGAGAGTCAAATAGATTCAAACAAAGCTAATTAAATCAAATAAAAGTAAAATACATTCTACAAAGCTAATTGAATCAAATGAAAGTCAAACACATTCAAACAAAGCCTTTTAAATCAATGAAAGACAAACACATTCAAAAAAAGCTTTTTAATTTAAATGAAAGTCAAACACATTCAAACAAAGCTATACAAATCAAATGAAAGTGAAATGCATTCTACAAAGAAAATTGAATTAAATGAAATTCAAACACATTCAAACAAAGCTATTTGAATCAAATGACGGTCAAATACATTCTACAAAGCTAATTGAATCAATTGAAAGTCAAACACATTTAAACAAAGCTATTTGAATTAAATGAAAGTAAAATACATTCTACAAAGCTAATTGAATCAAATAAAAGTCAAACACATTCAAACAAAGCTAATTGAATCAAAAAAAGTCAAACACATTCAAACAAATCTATTTGAATTAAATGAAAGTCAAATACATTCTACAAAAGCTAATTGAATCAAATGAAAGTCAAACACATTCAAACAAAGCTAATTGAATCAAATGAAAGTCAAACACATTTTAAACAAATCTATTTAAATTAAATGAATGTCAAATACATTCTACAAAGCTAATTGAATCAAATGAAAGTCAAACACATTCAAACAAAGCTATTTGAATAAAAACGAAAGTCAAATACATTCTACAAAGCAAATTGACACAAATGAAAGTCAAACACAGTCAAACAAAGTTATTTGAGTCAAATGAAAGTCAAATACATTCTACAAAGCTAATTGAATCAAATGAAAGTCAAACACATTCAAAACAAAGCTAATTGAATCAAATGAAAGTTAAATACTTTCTACCAAAGCTAATTGTATCAAATGAAAGTCAAACGCAATCAAATAAAGCTATTTGAGTCAAATGAAAGTCAAACGCATTCAAACAAAGTTGTTTAAAATTCAATGAAAAGTGAATTGTATTCTACAATGCTAATTCAATCAAATGAAAGTTAAACGCATACAAACAAAGCTATTTAAAACAAATGAGAGTCAAATACATTCTACAATGCTAATTGAATCAAATGAAAGTCAAACACATTCAAACAAAGCTAATTGAATCAAATAAAAGTCAAACACATTCAAACAAAGCATTTTAATTTAAATGAAAGTCAAATACATTCTACAAAGCTAATTGAATCAAATGAAAGTCAAACACATTTAGACAAAGCTATTTGAATCAAATGAAAGTCAAACACATTCAAACAAATCTATTTAAATTAAATGAATGTCAAATACATTCTACAAAGCTAATTGAATCAAATAACAGTCAAACACAATCAAACAAAGCTATTTGAATCAAATGAGAGTCAAAATACATCCAAACAAAGCTAATTAAATCAAATAAAAGTCAAATACATTCTACAAAGCTAATTGAATCAAATGAAAGTCAAACACATTCAAACAAAGCTAATTGAATCAAATGAAAGTCAAACACATTCAAACAAATCTATTTAAATTAAATGAATGTCAAATACATTCTACAAAGCTAATTGAAACAAATGAAAGTCAAACACATTCAAACAAAGCTATTTGAATAAAATGAAAGTCAAATACATTCTACAAAGCAAATTGACACAAATGAAAGTCAAACACAGTCAAACAAAGTTATTTGAGTCAAATGAAAGTCAAATACATTCTACAAAGCTAATTGAATCAAATGAAAGTCAAACACATTCAAACAAAGCTAATTGAATCAAATGAAAGTTAAATACGTTCTACAAAGCTAATTGTATCAAATGAAAGTCAAACGCAATCAAATAAAGCTATTTGAGTCAAATGAAAGTCAAACACATTCAAACAAAGTTGTTTAAATTCAATGAAAAGTGAATTGTATTCTACAATGCTAATTCAATCAAATGAAAGTTAAACGCATACAAACAAAGCTATTTAAAACAAATGAGAGTCAAATACATTCTACAAAGCTAATTGAATCAAATGAAAGTCAAACACATTCAAACAAAAGCTAATTGAATCAAATGAAAGTCAAACACATTCAAACAAAGCTTTTTAATTTAAATGAAAGTCAAATACATTCTACAAAGCTAATTGAATCAAATGAAAGTCAAACACATTCAAAACAAAGCTATTTGAATCAAATGAAAGTCAAACACATTCAAACAAATCTATTTAAATTAAATGAATGTCAAATACATTCTACAAAGCTAATTGAATCAAATAAAAGTCAAACACATTCAAACAAAGCTATTTGAATCAAATGAGAGTCAAATACATCCAAACAAAGCTAATTAAATCAAATAAAAGTCTAATACATTCTACAAAGCTAATTGAATTAATATAAAGTCAAACACATTCAAACAAAGCTAATTGAATCAAATGAAAGTCAAACACATTCAAACAAAGATTTCGAATCAAATGAAAGTCAAATACATTCTACAAAGCTAATTGAATCAAATGAAAGTCAAACACATTCAAATAAAGCTATTTAAATCAAATGAAAGTCAAATACATTCTACAAAGCTAATTAAATCAAATGAAAGTCAAACACATTCAAACAAAGCTATTTGAATCAAATGAGAGTCAAATAAATTCAAACAAAGCTAATTAAATCAAATAAAAGTAAAATACATTCTACAAAGCTAATTGAATCAAATGAAAGTCAAACACATTCTAACAAATCTATTTAAATTTAATGAATGTCAAATACATTCTACAAAGCTAATTGAACCAAATGAAAGCCAAACACATTCAAACAAAGCTATTTGAAGAAAATGAAAGTCAAATACTTTCTACAAAGAAAATTGAAACAAATGAAAGTCAAACATAGTCAAACAAAGTTATTTGAGTCAAGTGAAAGTCAAATACATTCTACAAAGCTAATTGAATCAAATGAAAGTCAAACACATTCAAACAAAGCCATTTGAATCAAATGAAAGTCAAATACGTTCTACAAAGCTAATTGAATCAAATAAAAGTGAAACACATTCAAACAAAGCTATTTGAATCAAATGAGAGTCAAATACATTCAAACAAAGCTAATTAAATCAAATAAAAGTCAAATACATTCTACAAAGCTAATTGAATCAAATGAAAGTCAAATACATTCTACAAAGCGAATTGAATCAAATGAAAGTCAAACACATTCAAACAAAGCTAATTGAATCAATTGAAAGTCAAATACATTCAACAAAGCTAATTGAATCTAACGAAAATCAAACACATTCAAACAAAGCTAATTGAATCAAATGAAAGTCAAGCACATTCAAACAAAGCTATTTGAATCAAATCAGAGTCAAATACATTCAAACAAAGCTAATTAAATCAAATAAAAGTCTAATACATTCTACAAAGCAAATTGAATTAAATTAAAGTCAAACACATTCAAACAAAGATTTCGAATCAAATGAAAGTCAAATACATTCTACAAAGCTAATTGAATCAAATGAAAGTCAAAACACATTCAAATAAAGCTATTTGAATCAAATGAAAGTCAAATCCATTCTACAAAGCTAATTGAATCAAATGAAATTAAAACACATTCAAACAAAGCTATTGGAATCAAATGAGAGTCAAATAAATTCAAACAAAGCTAATTTAATCAAATAAAAGTAAAATACATTCTACAAAGCTAATTGAATCAAATGAAAGTCAAACACATTCAAACAAAGCTTTTTAATTTAAATGAAAGTCAAATACATTCTACAAAGCTAATTGAATCAAATGAAAGTCAAACACATTCAAACAAAGCTAATTGAATCAAATGAAAGTCAAACACATTCAAACAAATCTATTTAAATTAAATGAATGTCAAATACATTCTACAAAGCTAATTGAATCAAATGAAAGTCAAACACATTCAAACAAAGCTATTTGAATAAAATGAAAGTCAAATACATTCTACAAAGCAAATTGAAACAAATGAAAGTCAAACACAGTCAAACAAAGTTATTTGAGTCAAATGAAAGTCAAATACATTTTACAAGGCTAATTGAATCAAATGAAAGTCAAACACATTCAAACAAAACTATTTGAATCAAATGAAAGTTAAATACGTTCTACAAAGCTAATTGTATCAAATGAAAGTCAAACGCAATCAAATAAAGCTTTTTGAGTCAAATGAAAGTCAAACACATTCAAACAAAGTTGTTTAAATTAAATGAAAGTGAATTGTACTCTACAATGCTAATTGAATCAAATGAAAGTTAAACGCATTCAAACAAAGCTATTTGAATCAAATGAGAGTCAAATACATTCTACAAAGCTAATTGAATCAAATGAAAGTCAAACACATTCAAACAAAGCTAATTGAATCAAATGAAAGTCAAATACATTCAACAAAGCTAATTGAATCAAATGAAAGTCAAACACATTCAAACAAAGCTAATTGAATCAAATGAAAGTCAAATACATTCTACAAAGCTAATTGAATCAAATGAAAGTCAAACACATTCAAACAAAGCTAATTGAATCAAATGAAAGTCAAATACATTCAACAAAGCTATTTGAATCAAATGAAAGTCAAACACATTCAAACAAAGCTAATCGAATCAAATGAAAGTCAAGCACATTCAAACAAAGCTATTTGAATCAAATGAGAGTCAAATACATTCAAACAAAGCTAATTAAATCAAATAAAAGTCTAATACATTCTACAAAGCTAATTGAATTAAATTAAAGTCAAACACATTCAAACAAAGATTTCGAATCAAATGAGAGTCAAATACAATCTACAAAGCTAATTGAATCAAATGAAAGTCAAACACATTCAAATAAAGCTATTTAAATCAAATGAAAGTCCAATACATTCTACAAAGCTAATTGAATCAAATGAAAGTCAAACACATTCAAACAAAGCTATTTGAATAAAATGAAAGTCAAATACATTCACACAAAGCTATTTGAATCAAATGAAAAGTCAAATAAATTCAAACAAAGCTAATTAAATCAAATAAAAGTAAAATACATTCTACAAAGCTAATTGAATCAAATGAAAGTCAAACACATTCAAACAAATCTATTTAAATTAAATGAATGTCAAATACATTCTACAAAGCTAATTGAACCAAATGAAAGTCAAACACATTCAAACAAAGCTATTTGAATCAATTGAAAGTCAAATACATTCTACAAAGCTGATGGAATCAAATGAAAGTCAAACACATTCAAACAAAGCTATTTGAATCAAATGAAAGTCAAATACGTTCTACAAAGCTAATTGAATTAAATAAAAGTGAAACACATTCAAACAAAGCTATTTGAATCAAATGAGAGTCAAATACATTCAAACAAAGCTAATTAAATCAAATAAAAGTCAAGTACATTCTACAAATCTAATTGAATCAAATGAAAGTCAAACACATTCAAACACAGCTAATTGAATCAAATGAAAGTCAAATACATTCAACAAAGCTAATTGAATTAAATGAAAGTCAAACACATTCAAACAAAGCTAATTCAATCAAATAAAAGTCAAGCACATTCAAACAAAGCTATTTGAATCAAATGAGAGTCAAATACATTAAAACAAAGCGAATTAAATCAAATGAAAGTCAAACACATTCAAACAAAGCTAATTGAATCAAATGAAAGTTAAATACATTCAACAAAGCTAATTGAATCAAATGAAAGTCAAACACATTCAAACAAAGCTAATTGAATCAAATGAAAGTCAAATACATTCAACAAAGCTAATTGAATCAAATGAAAGTCAAACACATTCAAACAAAGCTAATTGAATCAATTGAAAGTCAAATACATTCTACAAAGCTAATTGAATCAAATGAAAGTTAAACACATTCAAACAAAGCTATTTGAATAAAATGAAAGTCAAACACATTCAAAACATAGATTTCGAATCAAATGAAAGTCAAATACATTCTACAAAGCTAATTGAATCAAATGAAAGTCAAACACATTCAAATAAAGCTATTTAAATCAAATGAAAGTCAAATACATTCTACAAAGCTAATTAAATCAAATGAAAGTCAAACACATTCAAACAAAGCTATTTGAATCAAATGAGAGTCAAATAAATTCAAACAAAGCTAATTAAATCAAATAAAAGTCGAATACATTCTACAAAGCTAATTGAATCAAATGAAAGTCAAATACATTCTACAAAGCGAATTGAATCAAATGAAAGTCAAAACACATTTAAACAAAGCTAATTGAATCAAATGAAAGTCAAATACGTTCTACAAAGCTAATTGAATCAAATAAAAGTGAAACACATTCAAACAAAGCTATTTGAATCAAATGAGAGTCAAATACATTCAAACAAAGCTAATTAAATCAAATAAAAGTCGAATACATTCTACAAAGCTAATTGAATCAAATGAAAGTCAAATACATTCTACAAAGCGAATTGAATCAACTGAAAGTCAAACACATTAAAACAAAGCTAATTGAATCAATTGAAAGTCAAATACATTCAACAAAGCTAATTGAATCAAATGAAAGTCAAACACATTCAAACAAAGCTAATTGAATCAAATGAAAGTCAAGCACATTCAAACAAAGCTATTTGAATCAAATGAAAGTCAAATACGTTCTACAAAGCTAATTGAATAAAATGAAAGTCAAATACATTCTACAAAGCTAATTGAATCAAATGAAATTTCAAACACATTCAAATAAAGCTATTTGAATCAAATGAAAGTCAAGTACGTTCTACAAAGCTAATTGAATCAAATAAAAGTGAAATACATTCTACAAAGCTAATTGAATCAAATGAAAGTCAAACACATTCACATAAAGCTATTTAAATCAAATGAAAGTCCAATACATTCTACAAAGCTAATTGAATCAAATGAAAGTCAAACACATTCAAACAAAGCTATTTGAATAAAATGAAAGTCAAATACATTCACACAAAGCTATTTGAATCAAATGAAAGTCAAATAAATTCAAACAAAGCTAATTAAATCAAATAAAAGTAAAATACATTCTACAAAGCTAATTGAATCAAATGAAAGTCAAACACATTCAAACAAATCTATTTAAATTAAATGAATGTCAAATACATTCTACAAAGCTAATTGAACCAAATGAAAGTCAAACACATTCAAACAAAGCTATTTGAATCAATTGAAAGTCAAATACATTCTACAAAGCTGATGGAATCAAATGAAAGTCAAACACATTCAAACAAAGCTATTTGAATCAAATGAAAGTCAAATACGTTCTTACAAAGCTAATTGAATTAAATAAAAGTGAAACACATTCAAACAAAGCTATTTGAATCAAATGAGAGTCAAATACATTCAAACAAAGCTAATTAAATCAAATAAAAGTCAAGTACATTCTACAAATCTAATTGAATCAAATGAAAGTCAAACACATTCAAACACAGCTAATTGAATCAAATGAAAGTCAAATACATTCAACAAAGCTAATTGAATTAAATGAAAGTCAAACACATTCAAACAAAGCTAATTCAATCAAATAAAAGTCAAGCACATTCAAACAAAGCTATTTGAATCAAATGAGAGTCAAATACATTAAAACAAAGCGAATTAAATCAAATGAAAGTCAAACACATTCAAACAAAGCTAATTGAATCAAATGAAAGTTAAATACATTCAACAAAGCTAATTGAATCAAATGAAAGTTAAACACATTCAAACAAAGCTAATTGAATCAAATGAAAGTCAAATACATTCAACAAAGCTAATTGAATCAAATGAAAGTCAAACACATTCAAACAAAGCTAATTGAATCAATTGAAAGTCAAATACATTCTACAAAGCTAATTGAATCAAATGAAAGTTAAACACATTCAAACAAAGCTATTTGAATAAAATGAAAGTCAAACACATTCAAACATAGATTTCGAATCAAATGAAAGTCAAATACATTCTACAAAGCTAATTGAATCAAATGAAAGTCAAACACATTCAAATAAAGCTATTTAAATCAAATGAAAGTCAAATACATTCTACAAAGCTAATTAAATCAAATGAAAGTCAAACACATTCAAACAAAGCTATTTGAATCAAATGAGAGTCAAAATAAATTCAAACAAAGCTAATTAAATCAAATAAAAGTCGAATACATTCTACAAAGCTAATTGAATCAAATGAAAGTCAAATACATTCTACAAAGCGAATTGAATCAAATGAAAGTCAAACACATTTAAACAAAGCTAATTGAATCAAATGAAAGTCAAATACGTTCTACAAAGCTAATTGAATCAAATAAAAGTGAAACACATTCAAACAAAGCTATTTGAATCAAATGAGAGTCAAATACATTCAAACAAAGCTAATTAAATCAAATAAAAGTCGAATACATTCTACAAAGCTAATTGAATCAAATGAAAGTCAAATACATTCTACAAAGCGAATTGAATCAACTGAAAGTCAAACACATTAAAACAAAGCTAATTGAATCAATTGAAAGTCAAATACATTCAACAAAGCTAATTGAATCAAATGAAAGTCAAACACATTCAAACAAAGCTAATTGAATCAAATGAAAGTCAAGCACATTCAAACAAAGCTATTTGAATCAAATGAAAGTCAAATACGTTCTACAAAGCTAATTGAATAAAATGAAAGTCAAATACATTCTACAAAGCTAATTGAATCAAATGAAATTCAAACACATTCAAATAAAGCTATTTGAATCAAATGAAAGTCAAGTACGTTCTACAAAGCTAATTGAATCAAATAAAAGTGAAATACATTCTACAAAGCTAATTGAATCAAATGAAAGTCAAACACATTCACATAAAGCTATTTAAATCAAATGAAAGTCCAATACATTCTACAAAGCTAATTGAATCAAATGAAAGTCAAACACATTCAAACAAAGCTATTTGAATAAAATGAAAGTCAAATACATTCACACAAAGCTATTTGAATCAAATGAAAGTCAAATAAATTCAAACAAAGCTAATTAAATCAAATAAAAAGTAAAATACATTCTACAAAGCTAATTGAATCAAATGAAAGTCAAACACATTCAAACAAATCTATTTAAATTAAATGAATGTCAAATACATTCTACAAAGCTAATTGAACCAAATGAAAGTCAAACACATTCAAACAAAGCTATTTGAATCAATTGAAAGTCAAATACATTCTACAAAGCTGATTGGAATCAAATGAAAGTCAAACACATTCAAACAAAGCTATTTGAATCAAATGAAAGTCAAATACGTTCTACAAAGCTAATTGAATTAAATAAAAGTGAAACACATTCAAACAAAGCTATTTGAATCAAATGAGAGTCAAATACATTCAAACAAAAGCTAATTAAATCAAATAAAAGTCAAGTACATTCTACAAATCTAATTGAATCAAATGAAAGTCAAACACATTCAAACACAGCTAATTGAATCAAATGAAAGTCAAATACATTCAACAAAAGCTAATTGAATTAAATGAAAGTCAAACACATTCAAACAAAGCTAATTCAATCAAATAAAAGTCAAGCACATTCAAACAAAGCTATTTGAATCAAATGAGAGTCAAATACATTAAAACAAAGCGAATTAAATCAAATGAAAGTCAAACACATTCAAACAAAGCTAATTGAATCAAATGAAAGTTAAATACATTCAACAAAGCTAATTGAATCAAATGAAAGTTAAACACATTCAAACAAAGCTAATTGAATCAAATGAAAGTCAAATACATTCAACAAAGCTAATTGAATCAAATGAAAGTCAAACACATTCAAACAAAGCTAATTGAATCAATTGAAAGTCAAATACATTCTACAAAGCTAATTGAATCAAATGAAAGTTAAACACATTCAAACAAAGCTATTTGAATAAAATGAAAGTCAACACATTCAAACATAGATTTCGAATCAAATGAAAGTCAAATACATTCTACAAAGCTAATTGAATCAAATGAAAGTCAAACACATTCAAATAAAGCTATTTAAATCAAATGAAAGTCAAATACATTCTACAAAGCTAATTAAATCAAATGAAAGTCAAACACATTCAAACAAAGCTATTTGAATCAAATGAGAGTCAAATAAAATTCAAACAAAGCTAATTAAATCAAATAAAAGTCGAATACATTCTACAAAGCTAATTGAATCAAATGAAAGTCAAATACATTCTACAAAGCGAATTGAATCAAATGAAAGTCAAACACATTTAAACAAAGCTAATTGAATCAAATGAAAGTCAAAATACGTTCTACAAAGCTAATTGAATCAAATAAAAGTGAAACACATTCAAACAAAGCTATTTGAATCAAATGAGAGTCAAATACATTCAAACAAAGCTAATTAAATCAAATAAAAGTCGAATACATTCTACAAAGCTAATTGAATCAAATGAAAGTCAAATACATTCTACAAAGCGAATTGAATCAACTGAAAGTCAAACACATTAAAACAAAGCTAATTGAATCAAATGAAAGTCAAATACATTCAACAAAGCTAATTGAATCAAATGAAAGTCAAACACATTCAAACAAAGCTAATTGAATCAAATGAAAGTCAAGCACATTCAAACAAAGCTATTTGAATCAAATGAAAGTCAAATACGTTCTACAAAGCTAATTGAATAAAATGAAAGTCAAATACATTCTACAAAGCTAATTGAATCAAATGAAATTCAAACACATTCAAATAAAGCTATTTGAATCAAATGAAAGTCAAGTACGTTCTACAAAGCTAATTGAATCAAATAAAAGTGAAATACATTCTACAAAGCTAATTGAATCAAATGAAATTCAAACACATTCAAACAAAGCTATTTGAATCAAATGAGAGTGAAATAAATTCAAACAAAGCTAATTTAATCAAATAAAAGTAAAATACATTCTACAAAGCTAATTGAATCAAATGAAAGTCAAACACATTCAAACAAAGCTAATTGAATCAAATGAAAGTTAAATACTTTCTACAAAGCTAATTGTATCAAATGAAAGTCAAACGCAATCAAATAAAGCTATTTGAGTCAAATGAAAGTCAAACGCATTCAAACAAAGTTGTTTAAATTCAATGAAAGTGAATTGTATTCTACAATGCTAATTCAATCAAATGAAAGTTAAACGCATTACAAACAAAGCTATTTAAAACAAATGAGAGTCAAATACATTCTACAATGCTAATTGAATCAAATGAAAGTCAAACACATTCAAAAAAAGCTAATTGAATCAAATAAAAGTCAAACACATTCAAACAAAGCATTTTAATTTAAATGAAAGTCAAATACATTCTACAAAGCTAATTGAATCAAATGAAAGTCAAACACATTCAGACAAAGCTATTTGAATCAAATGAAAGTCAAACACATTCAAACAAATCTATTTAAATTAAATGAATATCAAATACATTCTACAAAGCTAATTGAATCAAATAAAAGTCAAAACACATTCAAACAAAGCTATTTGAATCAAATGAGAGTCAAATACATCCAAACAAAGCTAATTAAATCAAATAAAAGTCAAATACATTCTACAAAGCTAATTGAATCAAATGAAAGTCAAACACATTCAAACAAATCTATTTAAATTAAATGAATGTCAAATACATTCTACAAAGCTAATTGAATCAAATGAAAGTCAAACACATTCAAACAAAGCTATTTGATAAAATGAAAGTCAAATACATTCTACAAAGCAAATTGACACAAATGAAAGTCAAACACAGTCAAACAAAGTTATTTGAGTCAAATGAAAGTCAAATACATCTACAAAGCTAATTGAATCAAATGAAAGTCAAACACATTCAACAAAGCTAATTGAATCAAATGAAAGTCAAACACATTCAAACAAATCTATTTAAATTAAATGAATGTCAAATACATTCTACAAAGCTAATTGAATCAAATGAAAGTCAAACACATTCAAACAAAGCTATTTGAATAAAATGAAAGTCAAATACATTCTACAAAGCAAATTGAATCAAATGAAAGTCAAACACAGTCAAACAAAGTTATTTGAGTCAAATGAAAGTCAAATACATTCTACAAAGGCTAATTGAATCAAATGAAAGTCAAACACATTCAAACAAAGCTATTTGAATCAAATGAAAGTTAAATACGTTCTACAAAGCTAATTGTATCAAATGAAAGTCAAACGCAATCAAATAAAGCTATTTGAGTCAAATGAAAGTGAAACACATTCAAACAAAGCTGTTTAAATTAAATGAAAGTGAATTGTACTCTACAATGCTAATTGAATCAAATGAAAGTTAAACGCATTCAAACAAAGCTATTTGAATCAAATGAGAGTCAAATACATTCTACAAAGCTAATTGAATCAAATGAAAGTCAAACACATTCAAACAAAGCTAATTGAATCAAATGAAAGTCAAATACATTCAACAAAGCTTATTGAATCAAATGAAAGTCAAA
>NW_018742776.1:0-42923 GCF_001683475.1 Chenopodium quinoa
TAACATCAAATGTCACGCCCAAATCCGCAAAAAAGTGGTAAGCTTGTAGGGCCAAAATGGGCCGACCAAGTTCGGGTTTTTTAACCAAAAAGGTTTTTTTTTTCTTTTTTTTTTTTTCAAACCCGCTCTATTTTCGAGCTGGATCGAGTTGAGCCATAGTTGATCACCTCTACCCCTAGGGTGTCCAATCTCATACTTTGGGGGTTTAGTTGTTTAGGCATGGGTTTTAAATTTACAAATTTCTCAAACAAATATATGGTGTGAATGTTAGTCATTCTAAATCCATACAACCAAAATTTCATGAACCAAACATCCTCCACTAGTATGTATAATAAACACTTGTAATATATTGCAAGGTCAATTGTTATAATTTCCTAAAATTCTTCAAAACTACATGAAAACCAAGATTTAAGTCCCTAAACATCCTTATCCAGTTATCCTAAACCCTTAAGATTTCAAGATAATTTAGTTCAGGTTTTCTACGGTTGGGTTTAAATCAATTGGGTTTCGGTTTAATCATTTTTGACAAATACATGTTGACATTTTAAAACTGGGTTAAATGAGCAAAATTTTTACCAGCTAAATTTGCATAATTAAGAATCATATTTCCAACTTCCAAGGGTGAAGAGTAATGTGTAATTATAGCAGAATGAAACTGCACAATACATACAAAATCGTTTACTGTAGTGTTTCAACAAGGCAGCAAACTACGTATAGGACCTGTCATAATAAGCTTTCATGTATAAATGCTCAAGAAAAAAAATATATGCCACCCACTTGAAAGCCTCGCTATAACTCTGAATATCAGGAAGGTGGTTTATGGTGTGTAAACTGTAAAGCCTACTCAGTAATTCGGCATTTGGCCTAATTTAGGCTACTATATTCAATCATTTGAGGGAATTCTCAATGTCAATCACAAAACGATATTTCACGTCCCTCTTAATGAGCCTCTCAATAGCTTCATTTGCATATTCAATAGGAACAACTTCTACATTCGGGTATACTTTATTTGCAGCGCAGAACTCCAGCATCTCTTGAGTGACTTTAGTACCACCGGTTATACTACCAGAGAAAGTCTTCATACCTGCCAGAAAAATCACAAGATATAGAGAAAAGTAATGGAAGCTGCATATATAGGATCTAATTTGCACGAAATTCAGCAGTCCAGTTCTATTGGTAGACAAACCTAATAAAAGACTCGCAGGACTAAATTTCACTTCACTTGGGAAGCCCACCAGAACATACGCACCAAATGTCTTTAGAAGCCACAAATATGGCTCAAACTGGTGATCTCCTGATGCAGTATCTACTATAAAGTCCAATGATCCAGTGAGGGCCTAGAAGAAACGTATCAGATCAGTCGAGAACAACAAAGTGGAGAGCTATAGTAATACATATAAGTTCAGCAATAATCACCTTCATTGCCGTTCATCAGATGAAATAACAAAATTGTCTGCCCGAGTACACTCAAGGCCTCCTCTTTCTTTGATATACTGGTGCTAAAAACAGTAACTTTCAGTCCAAAAGCCTTACCAAACTTAACGGCCATATGTCCAAGACACCTAGCCCAACCACCCCAAGACTTTTACCAGGTTGGTTCATATTATGGCGAATCATGGGAGAATAAACAGTAATTCCAGCGCATAATAGTGGTGCTGCTAAGTGTGAGGGAAGATTGTCAGGAATCCGATAGCAGTATCTGAAAATTCAGCAGGGAAAGATTTTAATTAGGTTCTTTTTATAATATTTCTTAAAAGCCCCTTTACTAAATTCTTGTTCAAAATGACACTGGTGATGTTGCTCTACCCTCAAGTTTACTACTGGAGAAATAAACGCAACCATTACAGGACTTAGGATGGAGTACTCTGTCATCATCCACACAAATGAAAAGAGAAAGTGAAAGTGGTGAGATACTTATCAATATAAAAACCTATGGGTCATATTCCAACAAGTTGTGCACTTCCAAAATACAGGTCCTTCTTTTAGGAAATAGGATGAATCTCCGTCAACTGTTGTTATAACTTATAAGCTATAAGGAATAGCACAGGGTATGCATTTGCTAACAATTGACTTAGCTTTGGATAGAACTAAGAAAAGATATGTGTGATTAAGGGAAGAGGATGAAGATTGGTTAATTAATTTCAGGAAAACAGTTAAATATGGATAATTGCAAGCTTTTGAGGGGCTTGCTCTCTCCCAAATTGTAATACAGAGTACATTTTTATTTTATTTTTTTGTTTGAAAACATAGAGAGTACAATGTAACACAAAAATCATCATCGATATTCAACCTATTTTCTTTCTCCCAGAATTATGTAATTATAAAGCCTCTATCTAACTAACAAACTACTCAATTCTACAAGCCACTAATAACGCCTATTATGCTGCTACTTAAAGTGCCCCAACCTTAATACTGATGCATAGCAGCAATTACAGGTGTACTACTCCAACTTGTTACTTTGTTAGTCATCTTTCATGATTATCTTAAACAATTTTTCATGTTCAAATATAAAATGAAGTGTGTTAGTGTCCAAGAATTGAACCATAATAGGATAACATATTGAATTCTAGACATTGAATAAGCATGAAGAAACAATGAAGTACCTGAAAAATAACACATCTACTAAACTAGAGATTTTTGAACCCCATATCAACAATCTATGAAAAACGACAATATACTGGTTTCTAGATCATTCTTTATTTAAAATATTCAAACACTGGCATGCTAAAAACAAGTAAAGGTACATAAGGAAAAGATTTTCTTGTACACATATTGATGTAATACAACAAACTTTCAAGACACATTGAGAGAAAAAGAGCCATCTATAATTAGCACATAGGAACCATTGTAAGAAAGCTAAGAAGCTGTGTTGAAATAGCCTTCAGCTACCTAATTCTATTATATCCAATGGGCAGGAACGAACCCACTGAGCAATGAAAGAAAAATGCATAGAAATGGCTAACAACTAAAATAGTTGGACTTAAAAGCAATAGGAAGCTATCAATTACTGCAACCAGCAAATATAATAGCTAAATGTGTCAATATAGGTTGTAATGTTACTCAAATATCAAACATCTTCCTCTAGGCTGCAAAGATGCTAGCTAAAGTCATTTAAAGACGGAAACTTAACACAGGATTCTACAGCGAGGTTTTGTCTAGACTCCTGATTATAATCAGTTTAAAACAAGTCATCCAGATCTACTCTACAATTAAAAAAATAAAAAAATAAATAAAAATAGCTTTAATCTATACATACATAGTCCATAATGCTCTTGTGTACAAGTGTATATTATTTATAAATGTGTCGCTGTGATCTCAATGAGAAAGAAGGAAATTAAAATTGCTTGATAATTACCTTTCATGAACGACAATAGAGCTAGAGTAACCACCTTTTGTGACTGTACCATCTGCATCCACTCCATTAAAGGTAAAGACTGAACCTTTCACACAATTCACCTCCATCCCCTCATTACAATACTCACAATCTCGACATGAGTTGACATAAGTCCCCACTCCAACATGATCCCCAACTTTGAAACGATCAACATTCTGCCCAACCTCTTTCACTATTCCAACTATCTCATGGCTAAACACAGAAAACACAATTTCATCAGATCCAGAAGGCTAATTTCAGTGTTTTACATTTCATTTGCTATTAGACTATATAGCTACATACCCAGGCACCACAGGATATTTGGAGTCTCTATGAAGGTTCTTTGTCCAAACCACATCCGCATAACACACTCCACAATGTGTAATTTTAATTGATACATCATCCGCTGCAACAGCCCTAATAAGTGCACTTATAATTCAGTACATAAACTCCTCATAAAATGGTGCATCCACGTAAGAAAAAATGCAATACCCTTCATCATACCTGCGATTAAATTCATAAGGCGATAGAACCCCTGATGGATCTCTAGCTGCCCATCCTAGGCAATTCGCATGTGTAGTCTCGGGAGCCATACTCAGCTGATTCTGTAAATGGCAATAAGTAGCAAATATATATCAAGTTTAACAGTGGATTAAGCTTTTTCACCGCTTATGCATTGAGCTTGCCTCCCTATTTAACAAGGAGGGTCACATTTACAATGCAATACACATTACTTAAGGTACCCAGGTAGGTAGGGATGACTGAAAAGGATCCTACTGACTCGGCACCTCTCTTTCACACACTACTTTGAATATGAAGAATTAAAGCTCCCTGGATCCTAATACGTTATGTATAATTCCAGTAAAACATCAACATGTAACTAATCAAAAAACTTTGACATTTTATTATTGTCATTTTGCTATACTACAATCTACATCAGATATTTATTTAAAAATAAAAAATTAGTTACAAAATCTAAATTACATATTCTAATACTTCAAAGTTAATTTGATTCCACACTTTGATATCATGAGAAGTATAATTAGGAATTAAAATTTAACAGAGAATTCAATATTACTCCTATACCATAAAATAAAAGTCTGCCCAACAAAAATAATTTCCTAATTAACAAATATAGAACTTAATATCTCATTAACATACAGGACAATTTAATTGAAAAATTAAGTAAAATTGAATTGATTAATACTTCATATACAATTTTGAAACATGGAATTTCAATCAAATGAAGAAAATCATACAAAATCACAAGCCAAAAAAATAAAATGCGACGAATTGACGACAATAGAAATTATGATGGAATTAATGCTAACAAAAATAAAATTTAAAACGAACCTGAATTTTAGTGGGGTTGAGTGAAGTGAGAAGTTGCAGAGATAAATTATAAAATTATGAAATGAATTGATTAATTTTTGATATTCATAGAGGGGTTGGTGAGAGAGAGCATTCGATTAATCATCAATTGCGTCAATGGTTCAAACTTATGGTGATTCAATCGCTTACTCTGTTCGTCATAGAAAGACTTTCTACTCTTCTCGAATTTGATGCGCTCAGCTCTTACGAGTTACGAGAAAGATCAAAGATGAAGTTCAAACTTCGTTGGGATTGGCTAGAGCTAAAATTAGGTTCGGGTAGAGGTGATCATTGGGCGGGGCGGGACGGGACGAGACGATCTTAGCTTCGGGTCGGATTTTTGTGCCCAAACCCGCCCAAAATGGCTGGGCCTAACCCAATTTTGGGTCGAAATTTTTTGCCCAAAACCCGTTCAAAATCGGGCCGTGCCATACTTGATCAGCTCTAGGTTCGGGTAAAGATGGGCATGGGTTATGCTGTATAGGTCACGTATCAATACCAGAGTATCTTGTGCTCAAGCAGGTCGTATTTATAATGTGGGCTCGTGTCATGCTGAGCTCATGTTGGTCTTTTATAAACGAGGCCCAGGTACAACCCCTACTGCGTGTCGGGTCATGCTGACGGGCACTTAATAATTTATGGGTAAATTGGTCAACCAGCCTATCGTGATCGTGCTACAATTGTTATTGAAGCGCATGCGACAACTCATGCCCGTGTGCTTATTGTGCCGTGTTGGGTTGAGCTAATTTCGTGTCGTGTCTAACCGACCATTATATTAGCCTGGCCCAATTTCGTCTCTAGGTGTGGACTTGGTAAAACCAATTCGATTTAAATTAATTTTTGGAGGCAAGTTGAGTTATCCAATTCATATATGTCTCATATTCAATGTTGGATTATTTGAATTGACCCTACTTGATGTAAATATGAACGAAATTGATGCATTTTGCATGATTATACTTCATAAATGTTAATAGATTTGAAAGTTATCTAATTTGATACAAATTGTAAATGAAATACTTATCGCCTGAATATGAACTAAATCGTACTTAGACTGATTACCAATTTACCATCGTTGGTTATGCAGATTAAGTTTGGTGTCCAATTGTTCGTTGTAAGTATTAGTGTAACATAATGCTATTTCTTTATTGCTTACGCATGTGCTTGGAATCAAGTCAAACCACTTTATTATCATTTAAAACCACTCAAACCACTAAATATTTTGTATAGTGTACATACAAGTTTTTACAAATTTAATTACTTCCTCCGTTAATGGTTAGTTGAAACATATACTATAAATAGGTGTTACCTATTATTTGCAACAAACTTATTTTTTTTCTTTTTTTAGTAACTTTTTAATGACAAAATTACCGTCCTGCCCTTGATAAAAACTGATTATATACTAACCTACTTTGTTATTCTAATTAAATATCCCTATTATCCACAAATCTAACTTAATGATTCCCACCAAAATTACCCTCACCTAGATCCCCTTTCCCAACCATTCATCAGATCCCTCTTCATCTTCTCACAAACCCTTGTCAATTCGTCCCTCAACTACCTCCATTAATGAGGTTGTTCACACCTTTACCTCTAGAGATCGTTCCAGATTTCACCACACTTTCTCTCTCTTCTCTTCTTTGGATCTGGTTTACCTCATTCAATTCATCCCTCAACTACCTCCATTAATGAGGTTGTTCAGTCATTTAAATCTGGAAAGCGTTCCAGATGACAACACCTCTCTCTTCTCTTCTTTTGATCTATTTTACCTCACTCTCTCTCTTTTCCTCTGTCGATCTGGTTTACCTCACTCTCTGTCATCGTTGAAACCCTAATTTCTGTAGATCTGGTTTACCTACTTTCTTCTTTGAAAAACCTAAAAAAATGAGTTCCCCAAACGAGAAGAAACCAGATGAGGACGTAATTGCGACCTACAAATGCCAGCGTCGTACTGGGAAGATGAGGTTGATTGGAACCCGTAGGGCAACTTACCTGGATATCCGCCGTATGTATGGTGTGGGTGCGAAGCTTGCTCCTTACGACTCTGATGAGGAAGGTGAGGGATCTAAGGTTGTAGATCTAGGCAACAAGGGTGAGGGTTCGAAGAAGAAGGGTCTTGTTGTTGATGTTGTGAAGAGTGAGGTTGCTGAACCCCCTTCTGTAGCCCCTACGCCGGAGAAGACTGTAGAGGAGGCGGTAGATCTGGGTAGATCTCGGGCTACTGGAGTTGTCACTAGCAAGAAAAGGGTAGATCTGGGTCCCCTGTTGACGAGGTTGTTAATGGTGGTGTGGATGACAACCCTTCTAACTAATTCCGTAGCGTAACTCTTTTCCGACCCTTAAATTTTTGGATTTATTGCGTTCAATTACTATGAGTCTCTGATTTGCTTGCTGGATGTGATAATTAGCCTCTATTTGCTATGTCGTGCCTTATTGGTAGTAATTGTTGCATGATGTTGGTAATTTGTGGCTTATGATTACTAAATTGTGGGTTGTTGTTGATAAATGTGGGCATTATTGTTAAATTATGGCGTTTTTGAGTTCTGTTCTGGCAAGCTATTTAAACACCCTTACTTTGTGGCTATATTAGCCTCTGTTGTTATGATAAATGTGGGTAATTTGTGGCTACTGTTGAGAATTTGTTGGCTATTTGTGATAATTTCTGTCAGATCTTGATAAATTCTTATTATTGGCTATATGTTTGCTTGTGTTTGGGAATTAGGTTGTTATATCAGCCTCTGTGTATGACTTGCTGCATATCCTCAAACTTAGGGTTAGCATTCTCTGCAGCATGGAGTAGATGACTTAAAACCCATTTTAGTCTTGCTATCTTATGGTTGGATGTCAGGGTGATTTGTGCTTGTATGCGTTCTGAGTCTCCCTTTTTTCTTTAACTTGTGGATGGTGACATGTAAGATTTTGAGCTCCATAACTTCTCTCAGTTGTCCTCTTGTACAAAGGGATTGATTGCAGAAACTCATCTGTGTACTCTGTTGGTTTGGGTCCAATTTTTCCAAGCTTCTTGCTTCTGACATCTATCACATTCCCACTGCCATTTGGGACTTTATGTCTTTGAATAACCTCTGAGTTGTTGACCTGTGGACATTGAACTCGAGTGCTTGTTGTATTAAAAACCCTCTTGGTAATTCCCCACCTTCCAGCTTCAATAAAACAACATTAACAATTTCTCTTTTTTGGGAAACAGTTAGCTCTTTCTTGGCTTTGGGATGCTGTATTGCTTCTTCATGTAACACATTGTCTTCATTGTTGTGAGTTCCTTCATTGCTTGAATCATTGTCTTCCATATTGCCTTCATCATTTAGCATTTGATCAATGCTGAAAAAATCATCATCCAAAATGTCTGCCATGGTTGATAATCTAATGATCTTGAGTTCCACAGATTTGAGGACTGGTAATGAAGTGGGGTGGCTGTTTTTTGTTGTTGTGCTGAGCTGAACCAGAAAAACCTAAGGAGATGAAGATGCTGCTTCTAACTTAGCACTAATTAGGTTTAGGATGATAGCTTGCTTCTGTAATTTATGAAGAAACAATGGTGTAATATGGATTTGTGACTTTTGGTTTTTATGTGAACTTTGACTTCTGTTTTCTGGCAGGTTGTTTAAATACCCTCCCTTGAATGAAAAATTCAAGCGAAGGGAAAAATTTGGTGTGAAATGTGACTTGTGTTTTTCTGGCAGGTAGTTTAAATACCCTCCCTTGAATGAAAAATTCAAGTGGAGGGAAAAAATTGGTGTGAAAATAGAGTGAAATGTTTGGAGGGAAAAAATTTTCCCCAAAAATTTCAGATTCTATCTCCTCTTTAAAAGAATCCGAGCCCCCCTTTCCCTCCTTTTTATTCAATTAATCACATGCCCCTATTTACAACTACCCTCACCTAAACACCCTTTAAAAGTTTTGCATTGGCCTCCGCCCGGTACAATTGTTGCAACTTACCATTAATGGAGGAAGTATATTGATTTTGAGAGGTAGATATTTAAAGATATTGTGAACAACAACATTGAAAATTTGTTACTGAATTGAGATCAAATCTTGAGCGATTTCCATAGAAGATGTCCAAAAGTATCAAAATTCCTCAATTATGCCCCTCCATTTTTTTAAAAAAAAACAAAATTCTCAATCTTCCGTCCATGTCAACAATTATTACAAATATCAAATATTATTTTTAACTTTTGCGGTTTTATATTGTTAAAAGAAGCTGGTTTTTTTTTTCCTTATGTGAATAGTAAATTGGAAATTTTGTAAAATAGAGACTAATTAAAGAATTTTGACAAACTTTGAGCATTTTGTATGAAAATCACTCTCAAATCTTTTCTTTTTACACTTTGTGGCTTTATTTCTCCCAAAAATTTCTTAAAGTTTCGTAAATTACTTCAATTAACCATTTATCGCAAATTCCTTTGAAAACCCTCAAAGAATAAAATTTGAAAATTTTAGAGATATATAATAAATTAATAATTGACATTAGACTCAAATAGACCTAAATTGTTCCAAACCAAACTAATTATTTTTTAATTTTATTTATAAAAAATTATTTTCAAATTGATTCCGACTTAAATAAACCCAAATTCTTAATCTAATAAGTATTTAGATTCTAAATGACCCGATTGTCACCCTCTAGGGCTCTACTTGTAGGCCCCATAGAGAACTGTTAAAACTCAAAACAAACGCCTATAGGCTGACTTCACTATTTTCGTCTCCTTCTAACACACTACCCCTCTTAAGCTAGTTGGTCCTTGAGCCGTCAAAATTAAAAAATTTACTGAGAAATTCCCGGCATAAAAATTTCTGCTGCTTCATCTTCCTACTACTTCCCTACTAAATAAACCAAAGATCCCATTTCCTTCTTCTCACTTTCTCTCTCCTCCTTCAATTCTCAGTTGTGATCTTCCCCATATTGCATTCAATTTTACTACTATGCTATAACTGCTTTTTGTTGCAACTTTCTGGGTTTTAATTGATCAGATGTAAGTGTTTTTTTGCTGGGAGTTTTTCATCAAAATCCCAAGTAACGTAGAAGATGAGAGGTTCAATTGCTTCATCCCCAAAAGCCCCGGAAGCCCGTCATCGTGTTTCTGCTTCAGTGTTCGTCTTCTTTCTCTCTCTAACTTTGTGTTTCGCTATTAGAGTAGTATGATTTTGTATGTGTGTTATTTGTCGGTGGAATTTACTGTTGATCTAAGTATAAGTTCAATTTTTGGGGTGTTTAATTTTAATGGTATTTCATTGTTTTTGTGGGTTCTTACAATGCTCATTTTGTGGGTCTTTGCTGAAGGATGCTATGCTTTTGTGTAGTTTGATGTTGATTCATATGTCATTTGGATTTTCATGGTTTCGGCTTTTCGAGGTTTCGAATTATTTTACAATGTATATGAATGTTCTATGATGATGGGGCTAGTCATTGAACCTTGTTCATCAAGGGTAGATGGGATTTTGGGGAGTCATTTTTTATGAGATTTTAGGCTTGGCCTTGAAAGG
The DNA here is from genome assembly GCF_001683475.1 of Chenopodium quinoa. Taxonomy (NCBI): domain Eukaryota; kingdom Viridiplantae; phylum Streptophyta; class Magnoliopsida; order Caryophyllales; family Amaranthaceae; genus Chenopodium; species Chenopodium quinoa. The sequence continues at coordinate 10,238 of NW_018742776.1, forward strand.
TGTAGGCAAAGGTAGAAAGTGGAGGGGAGGGTTTGTGCAGAGGGATGTTAGCTTCCCCATTTAGGCTCCTAACCTAGCTATTTGGTGAAGGATTGCTAAGTTATTACGGCTCGGATACTCATGTCTGGTATAGGTATGTGCTCCCATTGTTTGACTCGGCTATTTTCTGAAAGTAAGCCATGGTTTTGGACTAAAATGAAGGTTTGAAGAATCCATTCCCAAGTTGGAGTGTTGAGGATTTGACATGGTTACTTGAGGTGCAATGAACTAGTGAAGAGTCCAAGTAACATAGGTATTGAATATGGGGATGATGTAGGACTTTTACCGAACAAAACAAAGCAGTCATTTATATTTCTTGTGTTTAGTGGGATAAGCTGTTCTACTTCTAGTGACTGTTTATATGTGTGTGTTTGAGGTGGAGGTGGGCTGTGGGGAATTGGGAGAGAAGCTGCAATTAGTCATATATGAAGTATATTAGTATACAAATTACGACCCAGTAATAGATATAATGCTTTCCGGTCATTGTCTAACTTTTGGAGCTAATTTAACTTCATTTTTAGATCCAAAACAATGGGGTGTAGGAGCTAGTATACTTTTCATAATGTTGGCAATAAAATGTAGGATAACTAGGATTCATTGAACCAGTTTATTGAGCAATAATATGTTCATTTCTCTTAAATTTCTGTTAAACTTGTTGGTATATAGATATAGAAAGAAAATCTGACAGTTTGGATCTCGCGTTTATCTTCTTTGATATCACATGTTAGAAGCCTGTTTGTCTTATTCCTCACATTCTAATTCTCAGTATAAGGGAATGTGAGCACTGTTAGTAAAATTGGGTTTAACACTGCCCTTGCCAGTCTAAATAGTTTGCTTGCTAATGTTTCTCCGTCTCTTTGATTTCTTTCAGCGAAGAATCAAGCAAAAGAAGGTCTCTAAGACATCGAGATAGTAGAGATGTAGAAAAGGCATCATATACTTCCTTCCAAGATAGAAGTCATAACTGCAAGTTTACCCCATTAAAGTTTCCTAATTGTCATTTTGATTGTAACAATTTTGACACTTCTTCACTCTCCATCCCTTAAGCATACAGAACATATATCAAAATCCAGTTCTCAGTAAGTTTCATCTGTTTCACTGTTCTTCGAGCAATTCCAGAGGTTTTAGTTCTATTTATTTCAATTTATAGCTTGTTATTCCAAATTAATTCAAGGCTTCAACTTTCCTGGTATATTTTGCATTATCTGAATCAGTGACCACTTCTGCTGGTTTCTTTTTTGAATTCACGCATTTCCTGTGTTTATTTTCTGAATTTTATAGTAGTGACTATCATTTATCCTATGCAATTTGCTTAACACGGATTTTTTTATGAATGCAGGATGAGCATTGTAGATAGATGGAGAGGGGATAGTCATGTTGACAAGCGCTATGTATCCGATCTAGCTATTGATTGGAATCACATCTCAGAAGTCATGGAAACTCTTATTGATAAGAATGACTATAAGGCTATAGGCCTGTTAAATTTCAAGGAAAACGAAGTTGATAGTTGGCAGGAAATGTTACCTTCTCCTGAGCATATGATTTTGCATCTGGACCATGTTCCTAAAAGTTTGACTTGGGAAACGCTGTATCCTGAGTGGATTGACGAGGAAGAAGACTTTGAGATACCTAGTTGTCCTTCTCTTCCCAGTATTCAGGCTCCTAGAAATGCACGTATGGATCTTATTGCTGTGAAGTTGCCTTGCAACAAGCTAGGAAAATGGTGGAGAGATGTTGCACGGCTGCACTTACAGCTTACTGCAGCAAAACTTGCTGCATCTGCTAAGGGGTCATATGACCTGCATATACTGTTGATTTCTGATTGCTTTCCTATCCCAAATCTCTTCCCCTGTAAGGAACTTGTGTCGCGTGCTGGAATGCATGCTGTACAAGCCCAATCTCAATACCCTAAGAGAAAAGATTCAGCTTCCTGTTGGATCATGTGAACTTGCGCTCCCTCTCAATCCAAAAGGTATTATCTCTTTGTAGATGTTATTCTATTGGTGCAAGTCTGTCTTTTGTGTTTTAAAGATCTAATAGATAGATATTTGTTGTGCTGAAATGTTTTTATTTTAACTCTGGATGTGTATGTGGTTCTATTTGAATTTATGATGTGGCATTAGTACGAGGTAATGTTAGACTCTTAGCTACATGGCTTATACCTTTTTTTTTTTTTTTTTTTGAGGAAACATGGCTTATACTTAGTTCAGCCTACAAGAGTCATTAACTATTGCACCAGAAGTCCAGAACACCACTCAATTTGGTGAGGATGCTATTAGTCCTTGTTGGCCCACTTTAGCATGTGCACAAGGTGTGTGGAAGGATGCATGCTGTTAAACAATAAATTGCTTTGTGATTAAATTTCATACTGGTAACATAACTTAAACACACACACAGATGTATCGTTCTAATGAATGAGAAAGAAGGTCAATTAGCCAGGATATTGATAAAAGCTCAGTTAGACTTATACATGCGTCCTGCAATTCCATTTTGATAAATGTATTTCATTGACTGAGGTGATACAAGTTTCTTAACGTGATTTTTGCATTTGAAAAAAACATTCTATCGGGACAAATAATGAATAAGAAAATAAATGCTGGCTCTGGGAAGTGTGCTGAGTGCACTTTTGCCCCTGCAAATCATTTCCTGTCATTTTATCATTTATTTGATTTAAAGGTTTGCATACAATTATGTAAAGCTGGGTTAATGAGTGAAAAAGTTATTAAATTTATTCCTAATTCTTAATTATGACTAAATAAAAATTATGCAAGGAGAAACTAATGAACTTTTCCCCTTTACTTGGGGAGGGTGAGGGGGTCAAATCCTTCAACTGAGAAGATGGAAATTTTTGGACAGTTTCAGAGTAAGATGTCCAAATTTCCATGGATGATAGTCATGTACTATTTTAGCTTGTTTATATGCCTATCCTTTAAGGAGTACCAGTAGTTTATTATTAAATACACTTTCCTTCAGCCCTGAATTACCTGTGAATAGTGGTGTCATTACGTCTTCTATTGTTATTGTATACTTTTTCAACCTCCTAGTATGGTTGTATGCATGACCGAGTGTTCTGTATGCTACATGATATTTACTAATGATTAAAATTTTAACTGGAACTATTATATCAGCCTATCTATCTTCTGGAACTGCACATCGAGAAGCATATGCTACTATCCTTCATTCAGCACACGTGTATGTATGTGGAGCCATTGCAGCAGCACAAAGCATTAGAATGTCTGGTTCAACTCGTGATTTAGTCATACTTGTTGATGACACAATCAGTGATTATCACCGAGGTGGCCTTGAGGCTGCAGGTTGGAAAATCCATACCATTCAAAGAATCAGGAACCCTAAAGCTGAACCAGAAGCCTATAATGAGTGGAACTACAGCAAATTCCGTCTCTGGCAGCTAACTGATTATGACAAGATCATTTTCATAGATGCAGACCTTCTATACTCCGAAATCTCGACTTCCTATTTGGGATGCCAGAGATTTCTGCCATAGGGAACAACGCTACTCTTTTCAACTCTGGGGTTATGGTAATTGAGCCATCTAATTGTACATTTCAATTACTAATGGACCACATTAATGAGATTGAATCGTACAATGGTGGGGACCAAGGCTATTTGAATGAGATCTTCACGTGGTGCATCGAATTCCCAAGCGAATGAATTTTTTGAAGCATTACTGGGAGGGTGATGAGCCTGAAAAGAAAGAAATGAAAACCCGGTTATTTGGTGCAGACCCACCAATACTTTATGTGATCCATTACCTAGGCTTGAAACCATGGCTGTGCTTTCGGGATTATGATTGCAACTGGAATAATGAATTATTGCATGAGTTTGCCAGCGATATTGCACATAAAACTTGGTGGAAGGTGCATGATGCGATGCCTGAAAATTTGCATAAATACTGTTTGCTTAGTCTAAGCAGAAGGCAGCATTGGAATGGGATAGAAGGCAGGCTGAGAAAGCGAATTACACTGACGGCCACTGGAAGATAAAGATCAAAGATCCAAGATTGGAAAGATGCTTTGAAAACTTCTGCTTTTGGGAAAGCATGTTGTGGCACTGGGGTGAGAAGAATTGGACCGACAATGCAACTACTTCATCTTCACCGGTGTCAGGGATTAAAACAGCATCTCTTCCCTCTTTGTAGTTTCAGGGTCTGATTTTTGTCCATCAGATATATATAGACTCAGAGATATAGCAAACAGAAACAACACATTTTTTCCTGTGAAAATTTTATAGAGTATGCTGAATATGCTGATTGCATATGCCGATTTAAACACTGTGAAGTTTGAATCACTAGTCGCCCTCGAGTCTGATTCAACATTAGGCTGTTCAATCTGATAGATCAATGTTATGACTAATTAGGACTCGCTGCAAAAACCTAGTTACATATTGTTTTTTTATTAGTTTTTGAAGAAACCTAGTTACATACTTATGTTCACATTACGCTTCAATGTCTTGCGCAATTGCACATTATCATTGCACCTGTAATGCAATTTTGACATAATCATTGCACCTGTAATGTAATTTTCCTGTGTTATGGAAAATGAAGCTCACTTCCTAAAGCAAAAAAAAATTAGCTTCTTGCATTGAAAATTTGAAATGCAAATAACAAGGAGACACCTTTCAGCTTAGCATCTCTTAGTATTTTGCAATTCGATACAATGATTATCTACTTCAAACACAATGAAATACTACGTACAGTCAATTCCATGAACAAACTGTATGTACTTTTTCGTTGTGTTTGCAATGTTATTTGAGACTTTAGATTGAATTTTGTCTACATCATTGTCATTTTATGACTCTTTATCATAAAGGTAAAATTGTGACCATATAACGAATGAGGCCATGCCCAACTGCCGAAGAATATACTCAATTGAGTGGTGCTACTTATCCTGGGCAAATCCCAATAAAAATTATCTTAATTTGCTTTTAGGATTGAGGGTGTGATTATCAGAAATGCCATAAACACAAAACTTGAAAGAAAGAGTATTATTATTGAATGTTTGATGATGTACAATATGACGAATGATATAATTTATACTAAGTTGTAGTAAATCTAATATAGGTAATTGTTGAAGGATCTTTTATCCTTTTGGTAACATTGATTAGGTTGATTGATATTTTCATTAATTAGGAAACTTTGACTTAGTTGATTGACATCTCCCTAATTCGCTCCTCAAATTAAAAGACGTAATTGTGCTTCCTATTTAAGTATTATCGCGCATCATCAAAGAGTCTTACCTCACTAGGGCAGTTGACAAACTCATAATGGTGTTGGCAAAATCAGAATGACTTAAAAGATTAATATTGTCCGTACTATCAATACTCAATCTTTTTCCTTAACCTTTGCATTTTTGTCTCTATTGTTTTATTTAACATGATGATAGCCTTGATATTCGATTTTCTTCCTTTTTCCTTTGCTTGATTGTCGACCTCTTGCCCCGTGGCTTTGATAATAATCTTGACCCAACACTATTGACCATTTGACCTACTCTAGTCTCTAATAATCCAACTTGTGTAATACCCTAGAAATTTCTTTCCTTTAAAATACTTGTTTTACTCTTTTAAAAAATACAAAATAGGAAATTCTAAAACATTACTGCCACCGTGAAAACGACTTAGGCATTTTCAAAGACACATAGTGGAAGACTCTCTTTAAAACCATTCAAAACAAGTCAAACTAAAAAAAGTCAAACCAAATGAAAGTAAAGTAAACCAAAGTCAAACAAAGTCAACCTACAACTTGGAACCATTGTAAGCCCTTAATAAAACCGAGATAAAACATTTGAAAACCTTTGCATTAGTTTCACAAGCAAAATATATAATAATTAAATCAACAAACCACATCATATTCTTATGAAAACTAAATATGATTCGCTCTTCACTCATGCCCATCATGAATATGCTTCCACACCTGAAAAGCTCCTCTTTACTTTGTCCCCGCTACTCACCATTAGAAATGGGTCATCGTAGGGCCAAGATAAAGGCAATGCCAAACAAACATACAACACACAATTAGCAATGCCGAGTACATAAGCGTAAACAGTACAACTTACCTTGTTGCACCTGTTTTCAAGCACGCAACACAACCAAAAAATAAATTGACCACTAAATTGTTTATTTAATTTGATTACGCATCAAACGGGTTTCCCACCAAAAATCCCTGCCCCAAATAAAGTGAGGTAAACTACGCCAGGAGCTAACCGGGTAGGCAAATGCCACATGAAGTGACTGGACGTCCTGCGCATAATAAATAATAAAAAGGAAAATACAGCATTCTGTACTCCCAATAGAAGTCATGGGTAAATATAAAACTCCATAACTCCCCCATATGTTCATAACACCGTAGCTCACCGCAGTGCTAGCAAACTCGTTAGAGGAGTTCCATATATTGTGATCTTGAGGGTCACTAAGAACAAGACCCTCATTTGCAGTTATCTTTACTGACGATCCTGCAGGAACACAAGTTCCATTATTTGCATGCCAAACAATTGTATTGGGAATCTTGGCATGCCAAATAGAAAGCAAGAAGAGATTGTGGTGGTTAAGGGGATTTAGAAAAGCCAAAAGCAAAATCACCTGAAGGTGAAAGCCATGGAGTGCCAGTGATGGTCGCTTGTAGAGTTTGGCCGACTGATATGTTACCATTAGTTTTGGCAGTGGTGAAATAATGGTTGTAGGATTATTAGTGATAACAAGGGGGGGGGGGGGGAGCACAAGAAAGAGAGCAGGCCATTGCTTAGGAAATTAAATGGCACGACTGCTGATTCTTTCAGACTTGGGATAGGATTATAGGAATGTAATATTAGGGTATTTTTTGTTTGTGAACCAGAGAAATATTTTTTTTGGTTCTTATAGGCAACATACATGGAATGATCACTTTTGGTTCATGTAGCCGACCCCACTTATGGGACTAAGGCTTTGATTGATTGATAGGGAACATACCATTTCAACAAGGGTTGAAGATTCAAGTATTGTATGACCATTTGAACATTATCTGAGTCGACCCATTCAATTGATTGGACATTGTAGTGATGGACTAAACTTTTAAGGGTCTTGAGATTTTTGAATTTTGATACTGTTATTAGAACCATTACACTTGATTTCAAAGACTTCTCTAATTTGCACGTAAATATGACTGACAACTTAAAGGAAATTATTGCACTCTTTTAAATCTGTTCCACCCTGGCTTTCTGAAATAGTGTACCTTGAAATCAAGATTACATTGTAAAAGATGAATATTTGTTTCTCCAAATAGATTACTTGCTTGTGAATTACATTCAATTTCCAAGTAGGGAAATCAGATCTTCATTGTATCTGCTTATGTTTTCAATTATGTAGGGAAAATCATCTCTCCTAAAGTTTCAATGTGATGCTGCCCCTGATCTTAATGATTTTTTTTACTGAATCTGTTGGGAATGTTGTCTCTCTGGTTCATACTCCTAATGAGTGTGAAATTTGGGATGTTGTGTCTAGGATGAGATCCTTTAAGGCCCCCGGGCCTGATGGATACCATCCTTGTTTTTATAAAAAAAAAATGGAGCACTATAAAATCTACCTGATTTTATTTGTTCAAAAAAATTTTGTTGAGAGAGAGATTCCTCCTGTCATAAATAAAACTCACATTGCAATCATTCCAAAAAAGATGATCCCTCTTGTATCTCCCAATTTCGCCCAATTAGTCTTTGCAATACCATATATAAAATTGTGGCGAAAATCTTGGCTAATAGGTTAAGGGTTTTTCTGCCTAGTAGAATTTCCCCAAACCAAAATAGCTTTCTTCCAGGTAGGGGTACGAAGACAAATGTCATTATTGTCAATGAAATTCTTCATTCCATGAGGAATAGGAAAGGTAGAAAGGGGTGGTTTATTCTTAAATTAGACCTTGAAAAAGCCTATGACAAATTAGAATGGCATTTTATTCGTGATTCCCTTACAAATTTTAGTCTTGATCCCCACTCCATCAAGCTTGTTGTTGTGCGACAGCGGAAGCAAAGGTCGAAAACAAACAAGAAAACAATAAAGAAAATTCAATGCAAACAATAAGAACAACACCAAAGAATTTACGTGGTTCACTATCGATGTGATAGCTACGTCCACGGGCACCGAGATCGAATGATTTCACTATAAACTGCAAAGATTACAAAGATGATTCTTGTATTTCTCAAGAACGGCTCTCACTCTGTCTCTCTTGACCCTAATACTGATATTAGGGAGGTTTTATATTAATCCCTAATTAAAAGATACTTGGGCAAAAAGATAACATAAAATAAGATAACCTAAAACCGCAAAATCCGCGTTCCGTATTTTTCCTTCTCCGCCCGGTCAGACCGGGCAAGGTCTGCCCGATCGGGCGCGAGAAGAAAACTCCATACGAATGCTTCAACGTATCCAACCCCCACCGCCCGGTCAGACCGGGCAAGGTCTGCCCGATCGGGCGAAGGCTCGCCCGGTCGGGCGAAGGCTCGCCCGGTCGGGCGCGAGAGCAGCTTCTTCAACGAATTTGCCAGGCACCTCTTCTTCTTCCGCCCGGTCAGACCGGGCAATGTCCGCCCGATCGGGCGGACAAAGCTACGAAGTACGAGTCACCTAATATACTTATCAACAATCTCCACCTTGACGAGAACTCGTAGTCAGCAAACGACCCCATCAAGACATAGTGAAAAAACATCTCAAGCCAAACCCGATGCAGGACTCATGCATAAGCCATACATCCCGATAAGTCTTCAACCAAGACCCATCACATACTCGTCTCCAAGTATAACAACTCATAATGCTCCACCTGCATCACAAGCCCCGGGCAAGCTCCACCTTAAGGCCAACACACCTACACCAGGAGCTCCCCAACTTCGCCCCTCAGGGCCTACTACATCACGTAGTAATCAATATTTAGCAAGTCTAAGCAATGTTTAAACTTGCTAAACGGAACAGGCTTAGTGAAGAAATCAGCCGGGTTGTCAGCAGTCCCAATCTTCTTCACCTTAATCCTCTTGTCAGTACGCAAGAAATGATACCTGACATCAATGTGCTTCGTCCGATCATGGTGTACTTGATCTTTAGCTAAGCAAATCGCACTTAGACTATCACAATACACTGTAGCAAAATCCTGTGCAATACCCAGTTCACCTACTAGGCCTTTGAGCCAAATAGACTCCTTAGCTGCAGAAGTTAAAGCCATATACTCAGCTTCAGTAGTTGACAACGTAACTGATGACTGCAATGTAGACTTCCAACTAACCACAGAACCACCCAAAGTGAACACATAACCAGTCACAGACCTCCTGGTATCCACATCAGCTGCATAATCAGAATCACTGTACCCAGTGACCAAGCATTCCTTACCATTCCCGTACACAAGACCAATATCAGCTGTCCCTCTCAGGTAGCGAAAAATCCTTTTCACCCCTTGCCAGTGTTCCCTCCCAGGTCGAGCCATAAACCTGCTTACAACACTAACAGCATGCGCAATATCCGGCCTAGTACAGACCATAGCATACATCAAACAACCAACCGCGTTTGCATATGGAACTCTAGACATATAAGACAACTCCTCCTCTGATTGAGGTGACATAGACAAAGACAACTTACAACTAACAGTAGTTGGCGTACTTATAGGCTTCGATTTTTCCATCCCAAAACGAGACAGAATCTTTTCAATGTAGCTTTTCTGAGTCAAGAAAAGCTTACCTCTAGCCCGATCCCTGTAGATCTCCATACCCAAAATCTTCCTAGCTGCACCCAAGTCTTTCATGTCAAACTCCGAGTTAAGCATCTCCTTTAATCTAGCAATATCAGATTTATTCTTTGTGGCAACCAACATGTCATCAACATATAACAAAAGATAAATCATGGAACCATTATCCAGCTTACTATGATACACACAGCAATCATATGAATTCCTGTCAAAACCTTGTGAAACCATAAAAGAATCAAACCTTTTGTACCACTGTCGGGGGGATTGCTTAAGTCCATACAATGACTTTAGCAATCTGCAGGCATAGTGTTCCTTTCCAGGAACTTCGAATCCTTCGGGCTGCTTCATCAGAATCTCCTCCTCCAAATCGCCATGAAGGAAAGCCGTTTTAACATCCAACTGCTCCAGCTCAAGATCAAAATGTGCTACAATTGACAATAACACACGGATAGAAGTATGTCGAACCACAGGTGAGAATATCTCAACAAAGTCAACCCCTTCTACCTGACTGAACCCCTTAGCAACTAGCCTAGCCTTAAAACGTATTTGCTCAGTTTCCGACAACCCTTCTTTCTTCTTGTAAATCCATTTACAACCCACAAGCTTCCTCCCTTCCGGTACCTTTACCAGTTCCCACACTCTGTTCTTGTAAAGAGACTGCATCTCTTCACCCATTGCGGCAAGCCATTGCGCAGACTCACTACAACTAATTGCTTGTTTATATGTGGCAGGTTCAAATGACTCTACATCATCAGCTACACTCAATGCATAACCTGTCATCGCATCAACACAGCAATTTCTTCCCTCCATCTCTTCAATCAATCTAACAGGCTTCTTGATAACTCGTTTAGGCATCTCAAGAATGGTGTCAGGTTGACTAGATGACCCCTGATTAGATTGCTCCACCTCATCCCCAGAGTTAGAATGAGTAGGAGTAATCTCAGGTTCAGGAGTACCCGGCACTGGAACATCAGCATCATCATCAATATATTGTACCCGAGGTAAATCAGCAATGGTAGACTGATGTACCTCAAGTACCCCATCTGTCTGTAATAAATTGTCTCCTTCCCTTCTCAAATCTGAAAATCTCTGCATTTTTAATTGAATACATGGTGTTTTCATCGAAAGTAACATCCCTACTAAGAATGACCCGACCCTCCGAAGGTGAAAAAATTCTAAACCCCTTCACACCATCCCCGTACCCAACAAAACACCCCTTCTTGGCTCGTGGATCCAGCTTACCCTCAATAACATGATAATAAGCAACACAACCAAAAATCTTCAAATTCGAAAAATTAGGCAACTTACCACTCCAGATCTCAAACGGAATTTTGGAATCAATTCCAGAATGAGGACCCCTATTAATGACATAACAAGCTGTTAACACAGCTTCACTCCAGTACCTCCTCCCAAGCCCTGCATTAGAGAGCATGCATCGGACTCTCTCTAGCAGTGTCTGATTAACCCGTTCTGCTACACCGTTCTGCTGTGGTGTCTTCCTGACAGTATGATGCCGACCTATACCCTCATCTGCACAGAACTGATTAAACTCGTCTTTGCAAAACTCTAGCCCATTGTCCGTTCGTAGCTTCTTGATCTTCCTTCCTTGTCGATTTTCCACCAAAGCTTTCCATTGCTTGAAAACTTTGAAGGCCTCATCCTTTGACTTAAGCAACCTAAGCCATGTGTATCGGGACTTGTCATCAACAAATGACACAAAATAGTGGTAACCTCCCATACCTTCAACTCTAGATGGACCCCAGCAATCTGAATGGATGTAATCGAGCACTGCATCAGTAATGTGAGCACCCTTGCTGAACTTTGACCTGTGTTTCTTACCAAACACACAATGCTCACAAAATTCAAGGTTGGCAACCTTGACCCCGGATAGAAGACCCCTCTTGGACAATAGCTGCATCCCCTTCTCCCCCATATGACCAAGCCTCATGTGCCAAATCTTAGTCATCTCCTGGTGAGATACAGATGCGCAAACCGCAGAACTAGGCAGTGTAACACCCTCAAAAACATAGAGGGTGTTCCTTTTGATACCCTTAAGTACCAACTCAGAACCTCTGAAAATACACAACTCCCCATCTGAAAACACACCATTGTACCCCAATTCATCCAGGGTACCCAATGAAATCAGATTCTTTCCTAAAGCAGGAACATGCCGTACATTAGTCAAAGTTAACCTCCGCCCATCAACAGTCCTCAACCTCATGGAACCAATACCTGTGACCTTACATGGAGCATTGTTACCGACTATAACCATACCCCCATTGCGAGGTTCATATGTATCAAACCAATCTCGACGTGGACACATATGGAACGAACACCCCGAATCTAGAACCCAGTTATCAGATAAATCATCAGACCTAGCAGAACTGACTAATGCTAAATCTTCCTCTGAATTATAGCTCTCATTCGGTTTCTCTTCAACTACAGCAGCCTGGGACTTGTTTTTCCTCACCGGACAATTATTCCTAAAGTGACCCGGTTCTTTACAGTAATAACATGTTTTAGTAGTAGTTTTACTAGATCCATCCTTGCCGTTTCCAGCACCCGACCCAGCATTGTTCCCCTTGTTAAACCCCTTATTCTTTTTAGACTTTCCGGACTTAACAAATAACCCACTACCATTATCCCCATTATCACTCGTAGCTTTCATTCTGAGTTCCCTAGTATGAAGTGCTGCCTTCACTTCTTCTAAGGTTATAGAATCCTTACCAACAACAAAAGACTCTACAAAATTCTCAAAGCTAGACGGTAGAGATACAAGTAAAATCAACGCAGCATCCTCATCATCAATTTTAACATCTAAATTACGTAAATCAAGCAAAATAGAGTTAAGTTTTTCTAGATGTTCCCGTAAGGAAGTACCTGACTGCATCCGGAGGCTAAACAACCGCTGTTTCAGTAATAATTTGTTGGTCAACGACTTAGTCATATACAATGACTCCAGCTTCAGCCACAATCCAGCCGCCGTTTCCTGATCAGCAACCTCCGTGATGATTTGATCATCAAGACTAAGTAATATGGTAGAGTGTGCCTTCTCTTCCATAACTTCTAACTGCGAGTCAGTCGGTCCGTCTCCTGACTCCGAAGTAGTACTCTTTGGAGCCAACGGACGCCATATCTGCTGTTGTTTTAACAGAGCCTTCATCTTAATTTGCCATAGCCCGAAACTATTTTTCCCGGTAAACTTCTCAATTCTTATTGTTGAATCTCCTGCCATTGTTATCTTCAAGAAACTCTCCAAGGATTGAACCTGAGCTCTTGATACCAATTGTTGTGCGACAGCGGAAGCAAAGGTCGAAAACAAACAAGAAAACAATAAAGAAATTCAATGCAAACAATAAGAACAACACCAAGAATTTACGTGGTTCACTATCGATGTGATAGCTACGTCCACGGGCACCGAGATCGAATGATTTCACTATAAACTGCAAAGATTACAAAGATGATTCTTGTATTTCTCAAGAACGGCTCTCACTCTGTCTCTCTTGACCCTAATACTGATATTAGGGAGGTTTTATATTAATCCCTAATTAAAAGATACTTGGGCAAAAAGATAATAAAATAAGATAACCTAAAACCGCAAAATCCGCGTTCCGTATTTTTCCTTCTCCGCCCGGTCAGACCGGGCAAGGTCTGCCCGATCGGGCGCGAGAAGAAAACTCCATACGAATGCTTCAACGTATCCAACCCCACCGCCCGGTCAGACCGGGCAAGGTCTGCCCGATCGGGCGAAGGCTCGCCCGGTCGGGCGAAGGCTCGCCCGGTCGGGCGCGAGAGCAGCTTCTTCAACGAATTTGCCAGGCACCTCTTCTTCCGCCCGGTCAGACCGGGCAATGTCCGCCCGATCGGGCGGACAAAGCTACGAAGTACGAGTCACCTAATATACTTATCAACACCACTTAATTTTATAAAGGAAAAACCCATAATCAGAATAGATTATTAATTTTAATGCCCACATTAATCAAAATAGAAAGTAGCAAAAATCCTACAAAATTAGAATAGAATAAACAAATAAAATAGTAGCTCAAAATCCTCGGATATTATTTGAAGCCACAAGTACCCACATTGGAACTATCCTAAAAAAATTAGTGTTGAGACTTGAGAGTAATAAATCATGTTAAAATACTTCTTATTGCTACCATTTCCCTTAAAGAAACTCAAGACTAATCGCACAAAGTATTGATTTTAGTGACATCTTTCACGGTGATAAGCTTGTGGGTGATCATTTTACTATTGCTGAAAGATGACAAAGATAAGAAAGTTTTCTTAATTAACATAATTTTAGCCTCTAAATAGTCCTCCAAGTGCTTTAAAATGAACATCCAATTAAACACAACATATTAAAATGAATTTAGCAGCATAAATCCGAATTATAATGATTATAGATGCAAGCATAATGTCATAATTCCAATATTATTTTAGATATATGTTATTATTATGGACATAGTATAATCTAAGAATATTTTCATTTGTATCGGATCTAAAAATACATACACAATACTTAGATCGCCTTAGGGATGTGAATTTAATTCGAGATTGATTCAAATCCAAAGAAAAAAAAATCGGATCCGAATCCGTTTAAAATTAGTCCAAATTCGAATGCGATAAAATAGATCCGAATCCGAATAGGAGGCGGATCGGACTTGGACCCTATGCAAATTCCAACGCAGTCTGATCTGAGTCCGAATCTGTGAGTATGAGCATATGCTTTATAACTTGGGACAATTGTTTGCTTGTTTTGTAGCAAAAATTTGTTATGTAATTTAGTTCATAATTTAAATATGTTATGTTTAAACTTTATTTGGTATGACAGTACAAGCAATTATAGGTATATGACTTTAAAAAATAAAATATTCGAATTATTTTGGAGGTCCGTATGAACGGACCGGATTCGGATCCGAAAATTACGAGTCGGATAGGATTCGGACTCGGATTCGAGTCCAGGATCTGTTTACTAAATAGATTGGATTCGAATTTAACCACATCCGACCCAAATCCGATCTGTTGCCATTCCTAGTGTAAATATTCAAATGAAGAAATTTTGTTAACACTCCCCCATGTTACAACCTTACAGGATACATATTACTACCTCCGTTTTTTTTTATTATTATTTTTTTATTTTTACTTGCATCACTTTGGATTGCACAAAGTTTTAAGAGAGTGATATAATATTGTGAGTGGATGAATAAATATTATAGTAAAAGTAAGATGGGGATCACGAAAGACAAAGTATGTGAGAGAGGATAAATATTTTTAATATTTTAGTGAGGACAATGGAAGAGAGAGAAATGATAAAATAAGTTAAGTGGGGTTTAAAATAAGAGAGAAATGATAAAATATACTCCCTCCGTTCCCTAATGTTTTTTACGTTTGGAATTATGCGCGGTTATTAAGAAATTGTGTAAAGTTGAGGTATATTGGAATATTTCAATGATTGAAAGTACAATTTTATTGAAAAATACAATGTTGAGCATGTGGGGTGAAAAAAAATTACAGGAGAGAGGAGAGAGGAGAGAGAAAGTAATAATAAGTGTTGAAAAACTATTAAAATAGTACAAAAAGTACAATATCACATGAAAAAGTAAGGACTTTTGAGTAGAAATATTGTAAAACAAAGGTAATTTTGTCCAAACGTTATGACCAAAATAGGAAAGATACTAATTGTAAAGAATAAAAAATAATACCCTAAATGGAAACGTAAAAAACATTTAGGAACGGAGGGAGTCGTAATTAATAACATTTTGTATTTTTTTGTTCCAAAAATAAGACACTAATTCAATATTAACATATATAAAATTAATTTTAATTGAATAAATTGAAGAGCCAACCCAATTACTAAAAATGATTGATTAGATTAGTCCTTGCTTGAATCTTGTTAATAACTAAACAAATTGTGAATCAAGCACTCCACTAAAAGTCCCTTCAAATTGGTTATGTTTCAAGGCCGAATTCCCTCTTGATGTATATAATAGCTTCTACATCAACATCAAACATGATCTCTAACTCTCATAATTCAAGAATACGTGTTCCAATTCCAAAATCAAATACTATAACAAATCAGACAAACATTTAACAAATAATTCTTCTCAACTATAATGTAAATCAGCAAAAGAACTAAAAAAAATAAAGAATGTATACGTACCTACAATAGTTGCGCTGTCCCACCTTTGCAACTACCCATTGTAGCAGCTTATGTTGCAAATACATCCCCTCTCATCTTGC
Source organism: Chenopodium quinoa (assembly GCF_001683475.1). Classification (NCBI taxonomy): domain Eukaryota; kingdom Viridiplantae; phylum Streptophyta; class Magnoliopsida; order Caryophyllales; family Amaranthaceae; genus Chenopodium; species Chenopodium quinoa. The sequence continues at coordinate 26,226 of NW_018742776.1, forward strand.
TAGATATAATTTACCACCCTTTAACCTACATTATTTCATCACATCAGAATCATAATTAAATATTGCTGAATCATACTTTCAAAATTTAAAAATAACATCTTTCAGCATCAAATCACATAACTTAAAACCTTAATTCAACATCGATCCATCAATAACAAAAGCTAAATATTAATCCCATTACAAAGTATCATTCATAGTATAATTTTACCTTAAATTTCACATCAAATTTTATACATTACAGTAAATTACCACCAGCCAAGTTTTTTTAGTGGGGTAATACCACAAATCAAAGTTACACTTACAACAAAACACACTGCAAAATTAACATATTAATAGACCTCATATGTCATATCCAATCAAATAAAAATCTAAACAAATAAATAAATTAATAAAAGTACCTTTTGCAAATATTGCAATGGGCAAATCAACCCCCCTAAAAAATACATAAATCAAGTCTTTCATTATTGCCAAGAGATATAATTTCAATCTATACAAAAAGTTTGTGCATGACCCCTAATTATTAGCATAAATCTATAAACAGATTGAATATTGAAAAGATTAGTGATAGCTTAATAGTCACGGGCAAACCTCAATGATTTTTTTTAAAAAAATCCAGAGTTTCTAAATACTAATTAGCCAAAGTACACCTATATATGGTAATATGTTCGGGCTTATTTTATTTTATTTTATTTTTTCCAAGAACAGGCATAGAAATCAAGCAGAGCCTCCCTGATGAAATATAATGACCCATATTAGCACTGCTTAAGCATAAGACAACATGTACACAATGTTTAGGGTAAAAAATAACCCAATTACGTGGACCAATCCTATGATGACATGTGGCCCATTCAACGAGTGACACATGTCGCCACAGGAAGATGCCACGCACTAAGAGCATGAAAAGCACCTGAAATCTAAAGAGAGTAAAGGCCTCCTTACATCAGGAGGCCCAACTACCCATGAAAGCCGCAAAAACGACACCCAAGGGAGACACGTGCCCTACATTGATTGCGCAACCAATCAGAGCACACATTCCTAGGTCACTTACCCTAAAGGGCACAAATCCCCACCCCTATAAATACCCTAATCATTGATGATGGGAGGGGTGGTTTGTGACATAACATTTAATTGACCACTAAATATCTCCAACTTCTCCCTACTTTCTCTCTCTAGTTTACTCTGTTTTTCGGTCACTAACTTGATCCTTAGAGGCGGATCTCTGGTCACTAGAGTTTCCATGCTTTTTTTGTAGGTGTCCGAGTCTCACTACCAGCAGTACGCAACCAGTATTCCGAGGGGTTCCAAAAAAACCCCAAAAATATTTGACGCTGTCTATGGAGATACTCGTCCGTAATGGCAATAGATGGTCAGACACAAAGTGTCGGCCTTGTCCCCAACCAGGACGATGTACGGAATATATCAAGCATTACCCCAAACTTGAACCTCACTGTGATCATACACTTAAGCATGGTGGCGTCCAAAGGGAAGGAAGCTAGAGCAAAAGAGTCGCCAACAAGTTTTAGGAACTTGTAAACCGTTCATAGGGTGAAGGTTACACCCATTAACGATCCAGGAGATAGTTTACTCCAATAGATCTAGAACCATGACTGGTGTTCAGGGATGAAGGTACAAATTCAATCTAACAGAGAAAGAACCTGCCCTAATAATAGGCCTCTACTTTATTCTTCTCGTATTCATGTGCGCTTTCTGACTAACATGCAATCAATAGGATTAACCCTAAAATTGTTAAATCTATGTTGGTTGAATACTAATGCACAAATAAATCTATTATTGGCGATCACTTGAATTATAATCAAATTAACCTAAACAAGATTATTAGTTATCTTATTAAGCATGATTACAAGTACAAATTCCCTTTAAACATGCATAAAAGGCGTGATCAAGCAATAACAATATTCTTAACAATCATTATCATGTTAAAGCATAATAGCAAGATCCTAGGAATGATACTAAAAAGATTAATAACAAACCCTAGCATGTCACTAAGCAATAAAAATCAAAGCTTTAGCCCTAACATGATACTAACATGATATTAGAAAAGAAAGTAGAAAGCATCACATGAATCATAATTGATATAAGCAAATCACCCTAAATATCATACTAAGGAAAGCATCCTAACATGATACTAGGAATCAAAATAACAACCTAAACATGATTTCTATATCATAATAACAATTAAAACAATTAAAGCACTTAGTTGGATGCCTCGTATCTCTTTCTAATAACAAAATACACACGTTATTTACTTCAAGGAAAATAATAAAATTAAAGAATTAAATTAAATAATTGAAAGAGAGATTTGGGACCAAACCCTCTGAAATCAAACCTTTCACGTCTAAGGCAAAGGCAACTTCGAACTTGGATAGGTGTGTCTAGATCTTTTGAATGCGGAATTTTGTATATGAGAGAAGGCTAGTTTAGAAAGAGAGAGATAGAGTATCAAGAATTTCTTAATGAGAGTTGGTGATTGAAAACGAAGATTTAAGGAGGTAATTTATAATGAAAATCAGCGGGAATATGATAAAAAAGAATTAGAATTTCGAAAAGAATAAAACACAACTGCAGCGTCACACTAGCCCCTGTTGCCAAGCGACAGGTGTGTCGCTGCGACGCCAAGCCTGTCGCTAGGCGACAACCTGTAGTGCGGCGCTGCAGACAGTTTTTCCACGCGTTTTCATATTTTGATAAAATTTAAGCGTACGAGGGGTAAAATTTTAATTTCCTTAAAAACACTTCTTTTATTCTAAATAAAAACTCTTAAAAGTCAATTTATCAGTGCTAATCACATTAGGATTCAAAAGAACCTTCTAGAAGATTTTAGAAGACTATAATCAATCCTAATTGCATTAGGAATGATAAATCACAATAGGCCCCCCTCTAGATCATTGCGCCGCATATAAAAATCAAACGGGGCCCAGTTTAGTAATTTGGCCATAACTTTGTCATTATTCATCGGAATCGGGCTTATAATATATCTTTGGGAAGCTCTTTTTGAACCCGATCCAACTACACTATTATTGGACCCTTGCTACAGAGAAAACTAAACTAGATTGCCTAATTTCATAAAATAGGTTTTTAAAAACAGAGAGAAAGAAAAGAATTAAAAACTAACCGCAACACTAGACTTTCCACACTTTCACTTCATTCGATTATGATTCGACGTGAAAGGTACTCATCACCGGATTTGTTTTGGAGAGACACAGTACATTTGGGTGTCTACAGAAGTCCCCACTTTGTCCGAGTTTGGAGAAACGCAAGTTTCGAAAACAAAAGTCAAAGTAGCGATAGGGACGGAGAATGATTTTGAACTTTCGGCGATCCTAAATCACTCTTGTAACGCCGATACGTGCAAACTATCATTAGTTAAAATAGATAAGAGATTTAAGAAACGCGTATCTTGCACCGTCGAGCACACATCTCTGAGAGTAACCGGATTGTTGCATTTGCTGTTGCGACAACCTTCCACAAGCTAGGGAACTCCATCTTGCTGTTTTGATGTTCACTCGTCTCTAAATAATGGAGCTTTTTTGGATATGTTCACACGTCTCTGAACTAAGATTTTTTAATGATATGCCCATGCGTCTCTGAGCAAAGAACTTCTTTTTTTGTTTGACGATCCTCCTCAAGCTAGGAGATACCGCCTGAAGACTGCTACGCCTGTAACTGCCACTAATTTCCGCTGTGATAGTCCTTTGCAAGCCAGAGAACACTATCGAAGATTGCTTCGCCTGAAACGATCTTCAGTTGTTGCGATAATTTTCCGAAGAAAATTACTGAAGCGCCTGTCGATCCTTAATGCAGTTTGAACTTTGCTATCGGTACTTTGGGTGATGACAATCCTCTTTTCTTTGGGAATAGTTGCCAAAAGAACTCTTTTATGATGTATGACAATCCGATTTAGGGAAAGTTGTCATTGCCACGTAACAATCCATCCTTGCAAATGTTGCTACGATGAAGCGACAATCCGTATCTCGGAAAATTTGCCAAAATCAAATTTTGAGAAAAGTTACCAACGTTTCGTAACAATCTGTTATAAGAACCTCGCTACGATCGACAATCCACACCTTAGAATGTAACTCTTGAAATTAATCTACCTTGGAAATTTTCCAACGCTATGCGACAATCCTTTTAGGAAAATATTGCCACTATTGACAATCCGCATCTTGGAACATTTGCGAAAAAGAGTCGATCAACAATCCACTTCGGGAACTGGGTGTAAGACAATCCAATCTCGGAAAATTTTCCAGCGATGACAATCCGAACTTGGAAAAAATTGCCAAACAGAGAAGAAGCACGACAATCCACGCTTGGAAAGTTTTCCAGAGATGACAATCCAATTTTAGAAAAATAGTTGTATAAGTGCTTGATTTTGAACCAATGCCTTGGTTCTTGTAACGAGCCAATGCTTAGGCGCTTAAGCTAAGTGAGACGATCGTCGTCAGGTCAATCACTTATTGCGATTGTAATCAAGCTGACTACTAATCATTTTAATTTGCTCATCGGGGCTAACTGGCAAACCAAGGAACCCAAAATTGCTGCATGAGGTCTGCATAATCCGAAATGGGACCAGGTATCTTGTCACTGCATCGGCGCTCGCTGGAAATCATCGCCGCCGCGTATTTTCCTTGTCTCCAGGCAACAAATGTTGTCGCCAGACGACAGCTTTATCGTCTGACGATGGAGTCAGGTTTTCATTCGCGACTTTTCAAAAAAATTCGGGAATGTTCTTGCTCACTGGAATGTACCTGCATTTATATTTTAGACTATAAGAATTCGCTTATTTTTCTTTAGGGTTGACCTAAGACTTAGTGTTGCTTGACTCATTGACTTGGCATGACTCAAGATGTAAACTTGAATTAATGATGACTCACTACGTGTGGCTCGTGTGTGACTTAATGGGTTAGACTCAATTTAATGTGATATGACACGACATGACACATGTGTGATGTGCGACTCGAAAATGCAAATAAAACAAAAATTTTCCGTCATTTTTGTGGAGGGTACCGACTTTCTCCGAAAAAGAAAGACACAAAAAGGAAGAAGTTTTTAATGTTGCATGTTGAATGAGCTTAGTCAAATGTTGTTTGATACTATCTCTCAAGGTGCAAGGATTAATTCATCTTGAGCTATCTCAATTGTTGACTCAAATGATGAAAGTATTTGAGTAACTTAGGCACAGAGGCTAAGCACTTCATACTTTGTGATGCAATGATGATTGATGTTGATATGACAAGGCATGCTTAAGTGTTATGTTAAGATTTCATGACAAAGGGTTCCTAAGGGAAGTATATTTGGTCATGTATCTGTGCAGTGTGTGAAAGTGACACTAAGGTTAGGCCGCAAGGGCTAATTGTGTGGAAAAATATTATTGAAAAGAGTCAAATGGTGGTGACTCTTAGGTTGGGTAGGCTAATAATGTAAGGATCAAGCCCCCAATTCTAGCTCTAACTGAACATGGGGTCCCTTGATATGATCATGGTGTGAGTGTGTGAATGTGAATATGAATGCATTTTTATTACGACCGCACCTCGATGTGAGGTTGCCTACATATCCGTTAGGAATCAGGCTGAACGTAGCTCTAACTGAACCTTGCACAATTATGTGTATACCTCAAAGAGTTCTTTTAAGGGTTGTAACGTGGTTAGGCTAAAGGTTATAGAAGAAAGGGATAAAGGCTTAAGACCCTAGATAAACCCCCAAGGTGTGCAACCTTGCTTTTGAATCTTTATGTTTTTATGCTTGAGGCTTTCAACTCTTTTTTAGCTCTCTTTTCTTTTTCCCGTTCATATTTTGCTCTCTCTTTTGTTTTGGCATTTATTTTATTTTTATAAGTGTGGGCAATCCTGATCATGCGGTCTATCACTCACTTGGCATTCAGTTTCTTAGGCACGATACCGAGCACTCGATAAGAAACGCAATCTGAGACATGTTCATATCAAAGACATTTTCATATCAAAGACATTGGAACACTTGTCCTTTTGTACACTTTTATTTTTTTTTGCTATTTTATTTATTTTGATCTTTTGAAATCACTCAAGCTTATTAGGAAATTGAAAATTGTATAAGTTCCACACCATCCCATACCAAGGTTAGGTAGAGCTGGGTTGAAAAATGAAAGGTCTATCGTTAGACGAGGCTCAAAGTTGTTTATCAAAAAAGGATTGCATATTTGAAGGGTGAAACTGTGAAAGGTGATATGATGTGGCTACAAGGGGTGCTTCAAATCAATTGGTATACCTTGTGCTTAGTTTGACATGGATTTTTTTTTATTATTTTTTATTTGCAATGCTTTGATCATATGCAAGGAAATAAATACTCATTTTATTGAAAGTGAAGGGTAAAAATGAAACTCTAAGAAATAAATTCAAGGAGGATGAAGGGTGCCTATGCTAGACTTATTGGGGAAAAGGTTTGAAAAAAAGAAGAAGAAAGCATGAAATCTTTGTGAGAAGCTTGCCTTGTGCATTTGATTCATCATTACCCTCATTTTTTTGTCAATCACATGACTCAAACTCGATTCAACATGCATGGATGGAAGAAGGTAGGAACAATGAAGGTTGTGATATGGATAAAGCATGTAGAGAATGGAAAGATGATGTAGATGGAGAGATATGAAAAAATAAGGAATAGAATGTACCCCCAACTCAAATGACGGAAAAAACCGACTCATATGAACATAAGACATGGTCATGGTGACATATACCAAGTGTGTGTTTTCTAGTGAGTGTAGGTGACATGTTAAGACTTGTGTCATGACTATGTGGCTAGAATATGTGACTAGACTCGAACAAAGACTAAGTTAAGACTTCATGTATATGCATTAAACTGGACAAGCTGTGGTATTTTAGTCATAACTTTTGATCTGTGACTCTGATTGGGACGAATACAAAGCCAAATTAAAGATAAAACTCGGGACTACAGATCCATAGGTTGTATTACTCGTAGTTCTTCCTAAAACTCCGGATATGACCAAAACAAGTTGACGCTTATGCAGTATACGAGAATAAAAATCCGGGTTGACTTAAAGGAACTATGACTCGATTTAAGGCATATTTATTAGTTACAAACACAAGTCAAACCAAACGGTTAGTTTATTCACATAATAAGTATGCTCAACAAATAATGCACAAGTAGTCAAGTAGGCATAATATGATGCAATGAGTTTGCAACCTAACCATGGCTCTAGCTCTCTAAAGTTCAAGGATATGGGTTAGTCAAAGAGGGTCCATGGTTATGAGTTCAGATGCACTGTGCGGAAGCCTTACCTTTGGAAGGGTTGGCGCGTGTGGATGGGATCCGCGAGTTAAACTCGCTTCCATGGTTTGGTGAATTAAACATTCTCGGATGTACCCTATGTTGCTCAGAGCGTTCAATCAGGTAGATGGAGCATGAATTCCCAGAGGGTTATGTCCATATGTAGAACACATATGGGTTTCAGAAAAGTGAGAAAAACTCAATTAGGAAGTAGAATCGAGCCAACAGTGCTAGAACTTGTCAAAATTAGAACACATATTTTTGGCTCGACATTAGAAGAACACGGTGCCAGCCAACAGGGACTGTCGCCACGATAAGAGCCCAGTCACCTGGCGACAGAGACCTATCTTCAGCGACAGGCTCTGTTTTCTAGACGCTAGCTCTTACATGCCTCAGCATGCGCAGCTGTCTGTATTCTTCAATTTTCCAGTTTTTCGCAGCATTATTTCGATTCTAGTTGTGAAAAATATTCCTCAAATTTCCTACGTGTAAAAATCCTATGTGTTTGAATCATTACGGATGGTTTTTCCAATGAGAACCTTTTTATGCATATGACAATAATGTTAATCAAAATTACGCACATGAAATACTTAGAGCTTTTTGAGTCTCATCCACTCATTCTAAATAATTACCAAAATAAATTTTAGGAATTAAAATAGAAATCCTCCCTAGTGGAGTCGCCAAAAAATTGTAGGGAATATTTCAAGCGTTACCCCAAACTTAAACCCCACTGTGATCATACAATTAAGCATGGTGGCGTCCAAAGGGAAGGAAGCTAGAGCAAAAGAGTCGCCAACAAGTTTTAGGAACTTGTAAACCATTCACAGGGTGTAGGTTACACCATTAACGATCCAGGATATAGTTTACTCTAATATATCTGGAACCATGAGTGGTGTTCGGGGATGAAGGTACAAATTCAATCTAAAAGAGAAAGAAACCTATCCTAATAATAGGCCTCTACTTTATTCATCTCGTATTTATGTTCGCTTTCTGACTAACATGCAATCAATAGGATTAACCCTAAACTTGTTTAATCTATGTGGTTTGAATATTAATGCACAAATAAATCTGTTATTGGCGATCACTTGAATTATAATCAAATTAACCTAAACAAGATTATTAATTATCTTATTAAGCGTGATTACAAGTACAAATTCCTTTTAAACATGCATAAAGGCGTGATCAAGCAATAACAATAATCAAGCAACATAATAACAATCATAATCATGTTAAAACATAATAGCAAGATCCTAGGCATGATACTAAAAAGATTAATAACAAACCCTAGCATGTCACTAAGCAATAATGATTAAAGCTTTAGCCCTAACATGATACTAACATGATATTAGGAAAGAAAGTAGGAAGCATCACAGAATCATAATGATATAAGCAAATCACCCTAAATATCATACTAAGAAAAGCATCCTACATGATACTAGGAATCAAAATAACAACTTAAACATGATTTCTATATCATAATAACAATGAAAATAATTAAAGCACTTACTTGATGCCTTGTATTTCTTTCTGATAACAAAATACACATGTTAGTAACTTTAAGGAAAATAATAAAATTAAAGAATTAAATTAAATAATTGAAAGAGAGATTTGAGACCAAACCTCATAAATCAAACCTTTCACGTCTAGGCAAAGGCAACTTCGAACTTGGCTAGGTGTGTCTAGATCTTGTGAATGCGGAATTTGTATTTGAGATAAGGCTAGTTTAGAAAGAGAGAGAGAGAGTATCAAGAATTTCTTGATGAGAGTTGATGATTGAAAACGGAGATTTAAGAGGCTATTTATAACGAAAATCAGCCGGAATGTAAATAAAAAAGAATCAGAGTTTCAAAAAGAATAAAACATGACTGCAGCGTCACACTAGCTCCTGTCACCAAACGACAGAGCCTTCGCAAGAGACAGTTGTGTCGCCGCGATGCCAGGCCTGTCGCAGGCGAGAGCCTGTAGTGCGAATGCAGACGTTTTTACACACGTTTTCATATTTTGATAAATTTAAGCGTACGAGGGGTAAAACTGTAATTTCCTTAAAAACACTCCTTTTATTCTAAATAAAACTCTTAAATGTCAATTTATCAATGCTAATCACATTAGGATTCAAAAGAACCTTCCAGAAGATTCTAGAAGACTATAATCAATCCTAATTGCATTAGAATGATAAATCATAATAGGCCCTCCTCTAGATCATTGGGCCGCATATAAAAATCAAACCGGGCCAGTTTAGTAATTTGGCCATACTCATCATTATTCATCGGAATTTGGGCTTATAATATATCGTTGGAAAGCTCTTTTTGAACCTGATCAATACACTATTATTGGACCCTTTCTACGGAACATATAAACTAGATTGGATATTTTTATAAAATAGTTTTCAAAAAAGAGAGAAAGAAAAGAATTAAAAAACTAACCGCAACACTTAGACTTTCCACACTTTCACTTCATTGGATTATGATTTCGAGGTGAAAGGTACTCATCACCGGGTTTGGTGTTGGGGGACACATTTGGGTGTCTACAGACGACCATGTTGAAGATATTGGTTACTACAATCCATTCTATTGATCCTTTCACCTGCACGTTTCAAGAGGCTGATGATCCTCCTATTACTGCTAGTTCGCTCAAGCTTGCTCTCAACAAGCTTCAAAAGGAGATTGAGGGAAAGTTGCGTTCCTCTTCTAGGAAGCCGCCCAGGAGAGAGGGAGAAGGCAACCAAAATAAGCTTAGAGCAAAGGAACTTATGCCGAAGATGCTGGGAATACCCCATACTGCCGGCAAGAGTTTTCATCGAGGGTGCCAAGGGAAGAATTGTCCTGGCTCCTTGAGAAACGCAGTCAGCTGGTGGGTAGGGAAGACGACATCCGTCTCGCCGATGGAAGGATGGCAGAGATTACATCCGGCATAAGCAGTGTGAAAGGATATCTTATTCGGACACAACCTCTACCCCATCTATGCGGATGATTCTCAAACCATAACTCTTCCAAGAATACCGGCACGGCCAGGACCAACCGGAGCCAAGCTGCTCGTGCATTGACTCTCGTTCCAGTTTAACCAATTCAATACCAAATTCCCCAGAATATTAATGCTTTCTGCCTCACAATCCTAATGTCCTCGAATAGTATGGTCAGTTCGGCCAACCGTTCGACCAACTGTTCGACCAGGTGCCATACCTAGGCTGACCGGCCGTTCAACCTCATCCCATTGATTGGCAAATGCATCTGCTTAATATTTCAAGCATTACCCCAAACTTGAACCCCACTGTGATAATACACTTAACCATGGTGACGTCCAAAGGGAAAGAAGCTAGATCAAGAGAGTCGCCAACAAGTTTTAGGAACTTGTAAACCGTTCACAGCGTAAAGGTTACACCCCTTAACGATCCAAGAGATCGTCAACACCAATAGGTCTAGAACCAAAATTGGAAGTTCGGGGATGAAGGTACAAATCCAATCTAAAAGAGAAAGAACCTGCCGTAATAATAGGCCTCTACTTTATTCTTTTCGTATTCATGTGCGCTTTCTGACTAATACGCAATTAATAGGATTTCCCTAAACCTGTTTATTCTAGGTTAAATATTAATGCACAAAAAAATCTATTATTGTGATTACTTGAATTATAATAAAATTAACCCTAAACAAGATTATTAATTAGGGTTAATTTTGATTGGAAAATGCATCTGCTTAATATTTCAAGCATTACCCCAAACTTGAACCCCACTGTGATCATACACTTAGGTGACGTCCAAAGGGAAAGAAGCTAGATCAAAAGAGTTGCCAACAAGTTGTAGGAACTTCTAAACCGTTCACAGGGTGAAGGTTACACCCCTTAACGATCCAAGAGATCGTCAACACCAATAGGTCTGGAACCAAAATAGGAAGTTCGGGGATGAAGGTACAAATCCAATCTAAAAGAGAAAGAACCTGCCGTAATAATAGGCCTCTACTTTATTATTTTCGTATTCATGTGCGCTTTCTGACTAATATGCAATCAATAGGATTACCCTAAACCTGTTTAATCTAGGTTAAATATTAATGCACAAAAAAATCTATTATTGGTGATTACTTGAATTATAATCACATTAACCCTAAACAAGATTATTAATTATTTTATTAAGCGTGATTACAAGTACACATTCCCTTTAAACAAGCATAAAAGGCCTGATCAAGCAATAACAATAATAATATAATCAAGCAACATATTAATAATCATCATAATCATAATATAATTAAAAATAATCATGTTAAAGCATAATAATAGCAAGATCCTAGGCATGATACTAATAAGATTAATAACAAACCCTAGCATGTCATTAAGCAATAAAGATTAAAGCTTTAGCTCTAACATGATACTAACATGAATATTAGGAAAGACAATAGGAAGCATCATAAGAAGCATATTTGATATTAGAACTTATTGTTGTCACCTTAAACATGATACTAGAAAGTAATAAAACATCCTAACATGATAATAGGAATCAAAATAACAACCTAAGCATGATTTCTATATCATAAGATCAATTAAACAATTAAATTACTTACTTGGATGCCTCGTACCTCTTTCTAATAACAAAATACACGCGTTAGTAAATTTAAGGAAAATATAAAAATCAAACAATTAAATTAAATAATGGAAATAAAGATTTGGGACCAAACCCTCAGAAATATCAAACCTTTCACGTCTAGGGCGAAGGCAACTTCGAACTTGGATAGGTGTGTCTAGTGCTAATGTATGAGGAATTGTGTTTGTAAAAGGCTAGTTTAGAAAATCTAGAAGGAGAAAGAATAAGCTATATTGCTTAAGAGAGAGAAGAGATGAATTAGAGAATTCTGGGTAAGAGTTGATGAAGGTCTAAGGACGCTATTTATAATGAAAACAGTTCGGATTTGATAAAAAAAGATTTGGAGTTTGAAGAGGAATAAAACACGACGCTGTCTCTACACACACCTCTGTCTCCAAACGACATAGCCTGTCGCCAGGCGACAGGTGTGTCGCCGCGGCGCCAGATTTGTCGTCCGGCGTTGCAGGACAGTTTTTACAGATTTTGTTTTTATCATATCTTTTGATCCACAAGTCCAAATATGGAATAAAATATGTTGTTGGAAAGCTCTTGAAGTATACTTTCCAAACAAATTTGAAACAGATTAAAATCTTATGTATATAAAAAGATATGGTCGAAATAGTGGAAGGGTATCTGTTTTGGATAGAGTTTCATATCTCATTCATATCTTTTTCGTTAGAGCTCGGAATTAATATTATAATATATCATTGGAATATAATTTCACGATCTATCCAACCATATAAAATTTGGATAAAGATTATGAGGCACGAAAATAAAATCTCAATATATTCCACTTCGTATAGAACAAGGATTCTCAAAAGGAGTATTTTTTTCAATTTCAAACTCTTTGAAACAGAATTATCAATCCTAACTCCATTAGGATTTAAGAGAACCTTCTAGAGTATTCTATAAGATTATAATCAATCCTAATAGCTTTAGGAATGATAATTAATAATGGGCCCTCCTCTAGATCATTGGGCCGTATGTAAGAACCAAACCGGGTCCAGTTTAATATTTTGGCCATAACTTCCTCATTATTCATCGGAATTGGGCTTATAATATATCGTTGAAAAGGTCTTTTCAAACCCCATCAATTACACTATTATTGGACCCATATCATGGACCAAACTAAATTGGAATGCACGTTTTTCATAAATAGGGTAAGAAAAGAAATATTTTCAAAAACAGAAAGAAGATATATTTTAATAAAAACATCCTCATCACTAGACTTTTCACACTTTTGCCTCGTTCGATAATCAAATTACATGAAAGGTATTTATCACTGGCTTTTGCTTTGGGGAGACACATTTGGATGTCTACAGAAGCCCCCACTTTGACTGAGTTTGGAGAAACACAAGTTTCGAAAACAAAAGTCAAAGTATCGATAGGGACGGAGAATAATTCAGAACGTTCTGCGATCCCAAATTGTTCTTGTAACGCCGATACCTACAAACTAGCGTTAGTTTAAAACAGATAAGAGAGTTAAGAAATGCGTATCTTTTACTATCGAGCATACGTCTCTGAGGGTAACCGATTGTTGCATTTGTTGTTGTAACAACTTTCCACAAGCTAGGGAACGCCATCTTGCTGTTTTAATGTTCACTCGTCTCTAAACAATGGAGCTTTTTTGATATGTCCATGCGTCTCTGAACAAAAGAGCTTTGATATAATATGCCCACGCGTCTATGAGCAAAAGAGCTTTTTTCTATTATCATAGTGACAACCTTCCCAATCATAGCAAAAGTCGTCGAAGACCGCCTCATCACGAACCGCTCTTCTCAAATCTCGGTGACAACCTCCACAATATTAGCGAATGTCGTTGAAGACCGTCCATCTCGTGCTATTTTCTCAAATCTTGGTGACAACCTCCACAATCTTAGCAATGGTGTCGAAGACCACCTATCTCGTGCTATCTTCTCAAATCTTGGTGACAACCTTCACAATCTTAGCAAATGCTGTCGAAGACCGCCCATCTCGTTCTATCTTCTAAAATCTTGGTGATAACCTCCAAAATCTTAGCAAATGATGTCGACGACCGCCCATCTCGTGCTATCTTCTCAAATCTTGGTGACAATTTTCCACAATCTTAGCGAACGCTGTCGAAGACCGCCCATCTCGTGCTATCTTCTCAAATCGAGTGATAACTTCCACAATCATAGCGGAAGCTATCAAAGACCGCTTCATCTTGAATCGTTCTTTTCTCAAATCAAATAATAACCTCCTCAATCATAGTGAAAGCTATCGAAGTTCGCTTCATCTCAAATTGTCCTTCTCAAATCCAAGCGAGGGACTTTTTTTTTAATCTTAAAGCCCCCTTGTTTAAAGCTTCGTCATCTTAAATCTTCAAATCAACCCTTCCGTCTTTGGAAAATCTTTTTCAAGAACCATATCTTCGATTCTTAAAGGCTTCAAATTGATTTGTGAAAATCTGCCATCCTAGGAATTCTTTGTGATCCAATACTTCGGTGTTTTTACTACTCGTGAACCATTATGTCGGTGCCTTTGCTATGAGCCAATGTTTAGGCGCTTTAAGCTAAGTGAGACGATCTTTTATCAAGTCAATTACTTTATGTGATTGTAATCGAGCCAATTACTTAATCATGTCGGATTGCTTATAGGGGCTAACTAGCGTACCAAGGAACCCGGAAATTTCTGCACTAGGCCTGCATAATCTAATATGGGGGCCACGCAATGTGTTGCTGCATTTTGCTTCTGTCACCAGACGACAGCTTGTTCATCTGGCGCTAGAGTCGGGTCTTCCTTTTTTGCTCTTGCTGCTGTTGTTCATTGCTCGGTTTCGCTCCGAACTTTAAACTTGGTCGTTTCCTTTCAACCAAATCCGCTCAAATCTTTTGTAAATTAAAGCTTTTCATCTCCAATTTACTAATACATGTAATTTTGCTCAAACTCTTCTCATCTTGGAAGAGTCTCTCATGCGGCGTATTCTCGATTTTTCGAAAAAATTCGAGAACATTCTTACTCGTTTTCTCTTTTGAATGTACCTGCATTTATATTTTGGTTTATAGGACTTTGCTTATCCTTCTTTAGGGTTAACCTAAGACTTAGTGTTTCTTGACTCATTGACTTGACATGACTCAAGGTATAAAACTTGACTTAATGATGACTCACTTCGTGTGACTTGTGTGTTCATAGTGTTGACTCATGAAACTTGATATGTACATGACTCAAAATGCAGAAAAACAAAAATTTCCGTCATTTTTGTGGAGGGTACCGACTTTTTGATGGTGCATGTTGAATGAGCTTAATCCGTTAATGTTGTCTCTCATAGTACAAGGATTATAACATCTTAGATTGTCCTAGCTGACTCGATAATGAAAGTATTTAGGTAACTTAGGCGCTGAGGCTAAGCATTTCATACTTTGTGATGCAACAATGATTATGATTGATGAGTGATGTTGATATGACT
Source organism: Chenopodium quinoa (assembly GCF_001683475.1). NCBI lineage: Eukaryota > Viridiplantae > Streptophyta > Magnoliopsida > Caryophyllales > Amaranthaceae > Chenopodium > Chenopodium quinoa. Next base: position 41,495 of record NW_018742776.1, read on the forward strand.
AGGCATTCTTCAACGTTGTGTTAAGATTTCATGACAAAGGGTTCCTAAGGGAAGTATATTTGGTCATGTATCTGTGATATGTGTGCTAGTGACACTAAAGTTAGGCCGCAAGGGCTAAGTGTGTGGAAAAATATATTGAAAAGAGTTAAATGGTGGTGAGTTTAGGCTGGGTAGGCTAATGATGTAGGGATCAAGGCCCCGATTCTAGCTCTAAATGAAAAGGGATGAGCACAGGGTATCCCTTGATATGAGCAATTATGAACGTAAATATTAATGCATTTTCATTACGGCCGCACCTCGATGTGAGGTTGCTGATGGGTGTCATAAATGGCACCCATTTGATGAGTATTTTTATGTTGTTTTCATCCTCTTTTCATAGCTTTCTTGCTCAATAAATGCTTAGTTTTATGCTTTGTTGCTTAGTTTTACCCTTCCTCTCTTATTTTGTAGTTTTTGTGTATTTCATTGGTTTTTAGCCTTTTCTCCTTTATTTTCTCTGTTTTCGTGGTTATAGGTATTGTACTAGGTTCAGGTCTTGATATTGGCGATCCACTATGGTGGAGGAAGCTTTTGGAACAAGCTCATGGCATTTGAAAAGCTCATGGAAATTCCAAGTCTTGGCTCTTGCGCTCGCATGCCGTGCTACCATTAAGAAGTGGTGTACCCACTAATCAAGAGAATTAGCTACTGCCACTCCTAGTGTTCATTACCATCATAAGTCATGCGACCAACAGGGAGGCGCGAGCGCACAACAGGGAGGCGCGGGCGCACAACAAGGAGGCGTGGGCGGACCTAGGGGTGGCGCGTCCGCACCTAAGGGTGGCGCTGGTGCACCTCTTGCGTGCGTCGGTGCGCCTTCGTGGGTATTTTATGCTCGGTTTTTGGTGATTTCGTGCCTCTATATATATCTTTTTAAACCTGATTTTTGTAGCAAGTTTGAGAAGAAGATTTTGCTCATATTCTTAGCTTAGTGGAGAGCTTCTCTCTCTTGTTTTAGGGTTAGTTTTAGGAGTAGATTTTAGATAGAGAAAGTGAGGAATTTCAATGGTGATTTGAGAGATTGAAGATGCAAGGGTGACAATTTTATTGGAGATCTTCTCTATTATCAATGAGCATTTCTAACTCTATCTCATTTATTATTTTGATTAGTTTATTCATGTTTGTTTTTTGATTTGATTTGATTTTGATGTTTGATCTTTGATTAGTGTAATTGTTCTTCATATTTTATAGATTCTTGATTCCTTTAGTTGTTTGTTGATTTGATGATGTTGTTAGAGTAGTTTCCTTGCTAGGGTGATGGTGAAGCTTATATTAAGTGATGGATTGATGTAGATTGGGGGAAATTGATGGAGTTGATGAAGTGATTAAATTGGTTGATTGATTTTGTGCATGTGTGTGTTTGATTTTGGCTTGATCACCCTAATTATTC
>NW_018742777.1:0-28239 GCF_001683475.1 Chenopodium quinoa
AATCAAATGAAAGTCAAAAACATCTAAAAAACCTAATTAATCAAATGAAAGTCAAACACATTCAAACAAAGCTATTGGAATCTAATGAAAGTCAAATGCATTCTACAAAGCTTATTGAATCAAATGAAAGTAAAAAACATTCGAACAAAGCCAAATGAATCCAATGAAAGTCAAAACACATTCAAACTAAACTATTTGAATCAAATGAAAGTCAAATGCATTCTACAAAGCTAATTGAATCAAATGAAAGTCAAAAACATTCCAACAAAGCCAATTGAATCAAATGAAAGTCAAACACATTCAAACAAACCTAATTGAATCAAATGAAAGTCAAACACATTCAAACAGACCTAATTGAATCAAATGAAAGTCAAACACATTCAAAAAGAGCTTTTGAATCAAATGAAGGTCAAATGCAATCTACAAAGCTAATTGAATCAAATGAAAGTCAAATGCAATTCAAGCAAAGCTATTTAAATCAAATAAAAGTCAAATGCATACAAACAAAGCTATTGAAAGTCAAATTCTTTCTACAAAGCCAATTGAATCAAATGAAAGTCAAACAAATTCAAAAAGAGCTTTTTGAATCAAATGAAGGTCAAATGCATTTAAGAAACCTAATTGAATCAAATGAAAGTCAAACACATTCAAACAAAGCTAATTGAATCAAATGTAAGTCAAACACATTCAAACAGAGCTTTTTGAATCAAATGAAAGTCAAATGCATTCAACAAAGCTAATTGAATCAAACGAAAGTCAAAAACATCTAAAAAAATCTAATTAAATCAAATGAAAGTCAAACACATTCAGACAAAGCTATTTGAATCAAATGAAAGTCAAATGCATTCTACAAATCTAATTGACTCAAATGAAAGTAAAAAACATCTAAAAAATTCAAATTAAATCTATAAAAGGTCAAACACATTCAAACAAAACTATTTGAATCAAGTGAAAGTCAAATGCATTTTATAAAGCTAATTGAATCAAATTAAAGTCAAACACATCCAAACAAAGCTAATTGAATCAAATGAAAGTAAAACACATTCAAACAAGTCTAATTGAATCAAATGAAATTCAAACACATTCAAACAGAGTTAATTGAATCAAATGATAGTCAAACACATTCAAAAAGAGCTTTTTGAATCAAATGAAGGTCAAATGCAATCTACAAAGCTAATTAAATCAAATGAAAGTCAAACACATTCAAACAAAATGATGTGGATTTAAACCCCTTAACTTAATAAAGAATCTAAAATCACACAAGTAACACAAGCCCTTCGAGTTTCGTTAAAAAATTGAGCAATTTAAAGATAACAAACCGGATATTACTTTGAAAACGACCACTCCTGGAACGAATTCAACGCCTCTCAAATTACCTAGACCACTCCTGGAATTAAGTACTTTGATGAACAAAACTTAGACTACTCCTAGAACTAAGAATTGAACGTTCTAATTATCAAAACAACTCCTTGAATTGAAAACTAGCAAAAGAATTTGTAAGCAATTAAGCAAAACAAACAATAAACTAGTATTGAATTTTCTGGTTTTTGTTGTTGTGTACAAAGCCACGAAAAATCCCTTATTTATAGACTAAAACTAACTATTCCTAAGTCTATTCAAACTAGAAAAAACCCTAGCCTTGATCCAAAGTATCCTAGATAGAATAGGAAAACCAATTCTAATGGAACTAGGAAACTAGTAATAAGACTACTTCTAATTAACCTAAAACTTCTTAAAACAATTCCTAATTGACTTAGAAATTATTTTAAAATAAAATAACAGAAATTAAGAAGATTCCTAATTGCTTAAACCAAGAAAAACCCTTTCAAGTGAAAGGTAAAAACTTGCAAGCAAAAACTCTAGAAAAAACTAAGTAAAGAAAATCATGCTTTTCGTTCTGTCGCCGAAACTCTTTGCACGCGCCACCAAGGTGGTGCACGCGCCTGACCAATGTCAAGGTGGGTCCAAGGCGGAGCTAGGGAGTCGGCGCGTGGCAGCATGTGTGCTCGTCGGAAGTGAACTTCGCAATTTCTTCTTCTTTGTAATTCGTGCTTGTTTCTTTCCAATTTAAGCTATTGGATCTTTCCTTGTTTATTTTCTTGTTTGGGCAGCCCATAATGAAGCTATTTGGACCTTCTACAAGTGTCTTGGACCCTTCAAAAGAATTAGCCTCTTGATTCACATCACCTAACTAAATGAATCAAATGAAAGTCAAAAACATCTAAAAAAAACCTAATTAAATCAAATGAAAGTCAAACACATTCAAACAAAGCTATTGGAATCTAATGAAAGTCAAATGCATTCTACAAAGCTTATTGAATCAAATGAAAGTAAAAAACATTCGAACAAAGCCAAATGAATCCAATGAAAGTCAAACACATTCAAACTAAACTATTTGAATCAAATGAAAGTCAAATGCATTCTACAAAGCTAATTGATTCAAATGAAAGTCAAAAACATTCCAACAAAGCCAATTGAATCAAATGAAAGTCAAACACATTCAAACAAACCTAATTGAATCAAATGAAATTCAAACACATTCAAACAGACCTAATTGAATCAAATGAAAGTCAAACACATTCAAAAAGAGCTTTTTGAATCAAATGAAAGTCAAATGCATTCAACAAAGCTAATTGAATCAAACGAAAGTCAAAAACATCTAAAAAAATCTAATTAAATCAAATGAAAGTCAAACACATTCAGACAAAGCTATTTGAATCAAATGAAAGTCAAATGCATTCTACAAATCTAATTGACTCAAATGAAAGTAAAAAACATCTAAAAAATTCAAATTAAATCTATAAAAGGTCAAACACATTCAAACAAAACTATTTGAATCAAGTGAAAGTCAAATGCATTCTATAAAGCTAATTGAATTAAATTAAAGTCAAACACATCCAAACAAAGCTAATTGAATCAAATGAAAGTAAAACACATTCAAATAAGTCTAATTGAATCAAATGAAATTCAAACACATTCAAACAGAGCTAATTGAATCAAATGAAAGTCAAACACATTCAAAAAGAGCTTTTTGAATCAAATGAAGGTCAAATGCAATCTACAAAGCTAATTAAATCAAATGAAAGTCAAACACATTCAAACAAAATGATGTGGATTTAAACCCCTTAACTTAATAAAGAATCTAAAATCACACAAGTAACACAAGCCCTTCGAATTTCGTTAGAAAATCGAACAACTTAAAGATAACAAACCGGATATGACTTTGAAAACGACCACTCCTGGAACGAATTCAACGCCTCTCAAATTACCTAGACCACTCCTGGAACTAAGTACTTTGATGAACAAAACTTAGACTACTCCTAGAACTAAGAATTGAACGTTCTAATTATCAAAACAACTCCTTGAATTGAAAACTAGCAAAAGAATTTGTAAGCAATTAAGCAAAACAAACAATAAACTTGTATTGAATTTTCTGGTTTTTGTTGTTGTGTACAAAGCCACGAAAAAATCCCTTATTTATAGACTAAAACTAACTATTCCTAAGTCTATTCAAACTAGAAAAAACCCTAGCCTTGATCCCAAAGTATCCTAGATAGAATAGGAAAACCAATTCTAATGGAACTAGGAAACTAGTAATAAGACTAGTTCTAATTAACCTAAAACTTCTTAAAACAATTCCTAATTGAATTAGAAATTATTTTAAAATAAAATAACAGAAATTAAGAAGATTCCTAGTTGCTTAAACCAAGAAAAACCCTTTCAAGTGAAAGGTAAAAACTTGCAAGCAAAAACTCTAGAAGAAACTAAGTAAAGAAAATCATGCTTTTCGTTCTGTCGCCGAAACTCTTTGCACGCGCCACCAAGGTGGTGCACGCGCCTGACCAATGTCAAGGTGGGTCCAAGGCGGAGCTAGGGAGTCGGCGCGTGGGCCAGGAGTCGGCGCGTGGCAGCATGTGTGCTCGTCGGAAGTGAACTTCGCAATTTCTTCTTCTTTGTAATTCGTGCCTGTTTCTTTCCAATTTAAGCTATTGGATCTTTCCTTGTTTATTATCTTGTTTATTTTCTTGTTTGGGCAGCCCATAATAAAGCTATTTGGACCTTCTACAAGTGTCTTGGACCCTTCAAAAGAATTAGCCTCTTGATTCACATCACAAAACTAAATGAATCAAATGAAAGTCAAAAACATCTAAAAAAACCTAATTAAATCAAATGAAAGTCAAACACATTCAAACAAAGCTATTGGAATCTAATGAAAGTCAAATGCATTCTACAAAGCTTATTGAATCAAATGAAAGTAAAAAACATTCGAACAAAGCCAAATGAATCCAATGAAAGTCAAACACATTCAAACTAAACTATTTGAATCAAATGAAAGTCAAATGCATTCTACAAAGCTAATTGATTCAAATGAAAGTCAAAAACATTCCAACAAAGCCAATTGAATCAAATGAAAGTCAAACACATTCAAAGAAAGCTAATTGAATCAAATGAAATTCAAACACATTCAAACAAAGCTAATTGAATCAAATGTAAGTCAAACACATTCAAAAAGAGCTTTTTGAATCAAATGAAGGTCAAATGCAATCTACAAAGCTAATTGAATCAAATGAAAGTCAAACACATTAAAACAAAGCTAATTGGATCAAATGTAAGTCAAACACATTCAAACAGAGCACTTTGAATCAATTGAAAGTCAAATGCATTCAACAAAGGTAATTGAATCAAATGAAGTAAAAAACATTTAAAAAACCTAATTAAATAAAATGAAAGTCAAACACATTCAAGCAAAGCCATTTAAATCAAATAAAAGTCAAATGCATTCAAACAAAGCTATTGAAAGTCAAATGCTTTCTACAAAGCCAATTGAATCAAATGAAAGTCAAACACATTCAAACAAACCTAATTAAATCAAATGAAAGTCAAACACATTCAAACAAAGCTAATTGAATCAAATGAAAGTCAAACACATTCAAACAAAAGCTGATTAGATCAAATGTAAGTCAAACACATTCAAACAGAGCTTTTTGAATCAAATTAAAGTCAAATGCATTCAACAAAGCTAATTGAATCAAACGAAAGTCAAAAAACATCTAAAACAAATCTAATTAAATCAAATGAAAGTCAAACACATTCAGACAAAGCTATTTGAATCAAATGAAATTCAAATGCATTCTACAAATCTAATTGAATCAAATGAAAGTAAAAACATCTAAAAAATTCAAATTAAATCAATAAAAGGTCAAACACATTCAAACAAAACTATTTGAATCAAATGAAAGTCAAAGGCAATCTATAAAGCTAATTGAATCAAAAGAAAGTCAAACACATTCAAACAAAGCTAATTGAATCAAATGAAAGTCAAACACATTCAAACAAAGCTAATTGAATCAAATGAAAGTAAAACACATTCAAAGAAACCTAATTGAATCAAATGAAAGTCAAAGATATTCAAACAGAGCTAATTGAATCAAATGAAAGTCAAACACATCCAAACAAAGCTAATTGAATCACATGTAAGTCAAACACATTCAAACAAAGCTTTTTGAATCAAATGAAAGTCAAATGCATTCAACAAAGCTAATTGAATCAAATGAAAGTAAAAAATATCTAAAAAAACCTAATTAAATCAAATGAAAGTCAAACACATTCAAGCAAAGCTATTTAAATCAAATAAAAGTCAAATGCATACAAACAAAGCTATTGAAAGTCAAATGCTTTCTACAAAGCCAATTGAATCAAATGAAAGTCAAACAAATTCAAAAAGAGCTTTTTGAATCAAATGAAGGTCAAATGCATTTAAGAAAGCTAATTGAATCAAATGAAAGTCAAACACATTCAAACAAAGCTAATTGAATCAAATGTAAGTCAAACACATTCAAACAGAGCTTTTTGAATCAAATGAAAGTCAAATGCATTCAACAAAGCTAATTGAATCAAACGAAAGTCAAAAACATCTAAAAAAATCTAATTAAATCAAATGAAAGTCAAACACATTCAGACAAAGCTATTTGAATCAAATGAAAGTCAAATGCATTCTACAAATCTAATTGACTCAAATGAAAGTAAAAAACATCTAAAAAATTCAAATTAAATCAATAAAAGGTCAAACACATTCAAACAAAACTATTTGAATCAAGTGAAAGTCAAATGCATTCTATAAAGCTAATTGAATCAAATTAAAAGTCAAACACATCCAAACAAAGCTAATTGAATCAAATAAAAGTAAAACACATTCAAACAAGTCTAATTGAATCAAATGAAAGTCAAACACATTCAAACAGACCTAATTGAATAAAATGAAAGTCAAACACATTCAAAAAGAGCTTTTTGAATTCAAATGAAGGTCAAATGCATTCAACAAAGCTAATTGAATCAAATGAAAGTAAAAAACATCTAAAAAACCTAATTAAATCAAATGAAAGTCAAACACATTCAAGCAAAGCTATTTAAATCAAATAAAAAGTCAAATGCATTCAAACAAAGCTATTGAAAGTCAAATGCTTTCTACAAAGCCAATTAAATCAAATGAAAGTCAAACACATTCAAACAAACCTAATTAAATCAAATGAAAGTCAAACACATTCAAACAAAGCTAATTGAATCAAATGAAAGTCAAACACATTCAAACAAAGCTGATTAGATCAAATGTAAGTCAAACACATTCAAACAGAGCTTTTTGAATCAAATTAAAGTCAAACACATTCAAACAGACCTAATTGAATCAAATGAAAGTCAAACACATTCAAAAAGAGCTTTTTGAATCAAATGAAGGTCAAATGCATTCAACAAAGCTAATTGAATCAAATGAAAGTAAAAAACATCTAAAAAACCTAATTAAATCAAATGAAAGTCAAACACATTCAAGCAAAGCTATTTAAATCAAATAAAAGTCAAATGCATTCAAACAAAGCTATTGAAAGTCAAATGCTTTCTCCAAAGCCAATTAAATCAAATGAAAGTCAAACACATTCAAACAAAGCTAATTAAATCAAATGAAAGTCAAACACATTCAACAAAGCTAATTGAATCAAATGAAAGTCAAACACATTCAAACAAAGCTGATTAGATCAAATGTAAGTCAAACACATTCAAACAGAGCTTTTTGAATCAAATTAAAGTCAAATGCATTCAACAAAGCTAATTGAATCAAACGAAAGTCAAAAACATCTAAAAAAATCTAGTTAAATCAAACGAAAGTCAAACACATTCAGACAAAGCTATTTGAATCAAATGAAATTCAAATGCATTCTACAAATCTAATTGAATCAAATGAAAGTAAAAACATCTAAAAAATTCAAATTAAATCAATAAAAGGTGAAACACATTCAAACAAAACTATTTGAATAAAATGAAAGTCAAAGGCAATCTATAAAGCTAATTGAATCAAATGAAAGTCAAACACATTCAAACAAAGCTAATTGAATCAAATGAAAGTCAAACACATTCAAACAAAGCTAATTGAATCAAATGAAAGTAAAACACATTCAAACAAACCTAATTAAATCAAATGAAAGTCAAATATATTCAAACAGAGCTAATTGAATTAAATGAAAGTCAAACACATCCAAACAAAGCTAATTGAATCAAATGTAAGTCAAACACATTCAAACAGAGCTTTTTGAATCAAATGAAAGTCAAATGCATTAAACAAAGCTAATTGAATCAAATGAAAGTAAAAAACATCTAAAAAAAACCTAATTAAATCAAATGAAAGTCAAACACATTCAAGCAAAGCTATTTAAATAAAATAAAAGTCAAATGCATTCAAACAAAGCTATTGAAAGTCAAATGCTTTCTACAAAGCCAATTGAATCAAATGAAAGTCAAACAAATTCAAAAAGAGCTTTTTGAATCAAATGAAGGTCAAATGTATTTAAGAAAGCTAATTGAATCAAATGAAAGTCAAACACATTCAAACAAAGCTAATTGAATCAAATGTAAGTCAAACACATTCAGACAAAGCTATTTCAATCAAATGAAAGTCAAATACATTCTACAAATCTAATTGACTCAAATGAAAGTAAAAAACATCTAAAAAATTTAAATTAAATCAATAAAAGGTCAAACACATTCAAACAAAACTATTTGAATCAAGTGAAAGTCAAATGCATTCTATAAAGCTAATTGAATCAAATTAAAGTCAAACACATCCAAACAAAGCTAATTGAATCAAATGAAAGTAAAACACATTCAAACAAGTCTAATTGAATCAAATGAAATTCAAACACATTCAAACAGAGTTAATTGAATCAAATGAAAGTCAAACACATTCAAAAAGAGCTTTTTGAATCAAATGAAGGTCAAATGCAATCTACAAAGCTAATTAAATCAAATGAAAGTCAAACACATTCAAACAAAATGATGTGGATTTAAACCCCTTAACTTAATAAAGAATCTAAAATCACACAAGTAACACAAGCCCTTCAAATTTCGTTAGAAAATCGAACAACTTAAAGATAACAATCCGGATATGACTTTGAAAACGACCACTCCTGGAACGAATTCAACGCCTCTCAAATTACCTAGACCACTCCTGGAACTAAGTACTTTGATGAACAAAACTTAGACTACTCCTAGAACTAAGAATTGAACGTTCTAATTATCAAAACAACTCCTTGAATTGAAAACTAGCAAAAGAATTTGTAAGCAATTAAGCAAAACAAACAATAAACTTGTATTGAATTTTCTGGTTTTTGTTGTTGTGTACAAAGCCACGAAAAATCACTTATTTATAGACTAAAACTAACTATTCCTAAGTCTATTCAAACTAGAAAAAACCCTAGCCTTGATCCCAAAGTATCCTAGATAGAATAGGAAAACCAATTCTAATGGAACTAGGAAACTAGTAATAAGACTAGTTCTAATTAACCTAAAACTTCTTAAAACAATTCCTAATTGACTTAGAAATTATTTTAAAATAAAATAACAGAAATTAAGAAGATTCCTAATTGCTTAAACCAAGAAAAAACCCTTTCAAGTGAAAGGTAAAAACTTGCAAGCAAAAACTCTAGAAGAAACTAAGTAAAGAAAATCATGATTTTCGTTCTGTCGCCGAAACTCTTTGCACGCGCCACCAAGGTGGTGCACGCGCCTGACCAATGTCAAGGTGGGTCCAAGGCGGAGCTAGGGAGTCGGCGCGTGGGCCAGGAGTCGGCGCGTGGCAGCATGTTTGCTCGTCGGAAGTGAACTTCGCAATTTCTTCTTCTTTGTAATTCGTGCTTGTTTCTTTCCAATTTAAGCTATTGGATCTTTCCTTGTTTATTATCTTGTTTATTTTCTTGTTTGGGCAGCCCATAATAAAGCTATTTGGACCTTCTACAAGTGTCTTGGACCCTTCAAAAGAATTAGCCTCTTGATTCACATCACAAAACTAAATGAATCAAATGAAAGTAAAAAACATCTAAAAAAACCTAATTAAATCAAATGAAAGTCAAACACATTCAAACAAAGCTATTGGAATCTAATGAAAGTCAAATGCATTCTACAAAGCTTATTGAATCAAATGAAAGTAAAAAACATTCGAACAAAGCCAAATGAATCCAATGAAAGTCAAACACATTCAAACTAAACTATTTGAATCAAATGAAAGTCAAATGCATTCTACAAAGCTAATTGATTCAAATGAAAGTCAAAAACATTCCAACAAAGCCAATTGAATCAAATGAAAGTCAAACACATTCAAACAAACCTAATTGAATCAAATGAAAGTCAAACACATTCAAACAGACCTAATTGAATCAAATGAAAGTCAAACACATTCAAAAAGAGCTTTTTGAATCAAATGAAGGTCAAATGCAATCTACAAAGCTAATTGAATCAACTGAAAGTCAAACACATTGAAACAAAGCTAATTGGATCAAATGTAAGTCAAACACATTCAAACAGAGCACTTTGAATCAATTGAAAGTCAAATGCATTCAACAAAGCTAATTGAATCAAATGAAAGTAAAAAACATTTAAAAAACCTAATTAAATAAAATGAAAGTCAAACACATTCAAGCAAAGCCATTTAAATCAAATAAAAGTGAAATGCATTCAAACAAAGCTATTGAAAGTCAAATGCTTTCTACAAAGCCAATTGAATCAAATGAAAGTCAAACACATTCAAACAAACCTAATTAAATCAAATGAAAGTCAAACACATTCAAACAAAGCTAATTGAATCAAATGAAAGTCAAACACATTCAAACAAAGCTGATTAGATCAAATGTAAGTCAAACACATTCAAACATAGCTTTTTGAATCAAATTAAAGTCAAATGCATTCAACAAAGCTAATTCAATCAAACGAAAGTCAAAAACATCTAAAAAAATCTAATTAAATCAAATGAAAGTCAAACACATTCAGACAAAGCTATTTGAATCAAATGAAATTCAAATGCATTCTACAAATCTAATTGAATCAAATGAAAGTAAAAACATCTAAAAAATTCAAATTAAATCAATAAAAGGTGAAACACATTCAAACAAAACTATTTGAATAAAATGAAAGTCAAAGGCAATCTATAAAGCTAATTGAATCAAATGAAAGTCAAACACATTCAAACAAAGCTAATTGAATCAAATGAAAGTCAAACACATTCAAACAAAGCTAATTGAATCAAATGAAAGTAAAACACATTCAAACAAACCTAATTAAATCAAATGAAAGTCAAATATATTCAAACAGAGCTAAATGAATTAAATGAAAGTCAAACACATCCAAACAAAGCTAATTGAATCAAATGTAAGTCAAACTCATTCAAACAGAGCTTTTTGAATCAAATGAAAGTCAAATGCATTAAACAAAGCTAATTGAATCAAATGAAAGTAAAAAAACATCTAAAAAAAACCTAATTAAATCAAATGAAAGTCAAACACATTCAAGCAAAGCTATTTAAATAAAATAAAAGTCAAATGCATTCAAACAAAGCTATTGAAAGTCAAATGCTTTCTACAAAGCCAATTGAATCAAATGAAAGTCAAACAAATTCAAAAAGAGCTTTTTGAATCAAATGAAGGTCAAATGTATTTAAGAAAGCTAATTGAATCAAATGAAAGTCAAACACATTCAAACAAAGCTAATTGAATCAAATGTAAGTCAAACACATTCAGACAAAGCTATTTCAATCAAATGAAAGTCAAATACATTCTACAAATCTAATTGACTCAAATGAAAGTAAAAAAACATCTAAAAAATTTAAATTAAATCAATAAAAGGTCAAACACATTCAAACAAAACTATTTGAATCAAGTGAAAGTCAAATGCATTCTATAAAGCTAATTGAATCAAATTAAAGTCAAACACATCCAAACAAAGCTAATTGAATCAAATGAAAGTAAAACACATTCAAACAAGTCTAATTGAATCAAATGAAATTCAAACACATTCAAACAGAGCTAATTGAATCAAATGAAAGTCAAACACATTCAAAAAGAGCTTTTTGAATCAAATGAAGGTCAAATGCAATCTACAAAGCTAATTAAATCAAATGAAAGTCAAACACATTCAAACAAAATGATGTGGATTTAAACCCCTTAACTTAATAAAGAATCTAAAATCACACAAGTAACACAAGCCCTTCGAATTTCGTTAGAAAATCGAACAACTTAAAGATAACAAACCGGATATGACTTTGAAAACGACCACTCCTGGAACGAATTCAACGCCTCTCAAATTACCTAGACCACTCTTGGAACTAAGTACTTTGATGAACAAAACTTAGACTACTCCTAGAACTAAGAATTGAACGTTCTAATTATCAAAACAACTCCTTGAATTGAAAACTAGCAAAAGAATTTGTAAGCAATTAAGCAAAACAAACAATAAACTTGTATTGAATTTTCTGGTTTTTGTTGTTGTGTACAAAGCCACGAAAAATCCCTTATTTATAGACTAAAACTAACTATTCCTAAGTCTATTCAAACTAGAAAAAACCCTAGCCTTGATCCCAAAGTATCCTAGATAGAATAGGAAAACCAATTCTAATGGAACTAGGAAACTAGTAATAAGACTAGTTCTAATTAACCTAAAACTTCTTAAAACAATTCCTAATTGACTTAGAAATTATTTTAAAATAAAATAACAGAAATTAAGAAGATTCCTAATTGCTTAAACCAAGAAAAACCCTTTCAAGTGAAAGGTAAAAACTTGCAAGCAAAAACTCTAGAAGAAACTAAGTAAAGAAAATCATGATTTTCGTTCTGTCGCCGAAACTCTTTGCACGCGCCACCAAGGTGGTGCACGCGCCTGACCAATGTCAAGGTGGGTCCAAGGCGGAGCTAGGGAGTCGGCGCGTGGGCCAGGAGTCGGCGCGTGGCAGCATGTTTGCTCGTCGGAAGTGAACTTCGCAATTTCTTCTTCTTTGTAATTCGTGCTTGTTTCTTTCCAATTTAAGCTATTGGATCTTTCCTTGTTTATTATCTTGTTTATTTTCTTGTTTGGGCAGCCCATAATAAAGCTATTTGGACCTTCTACAAGTGTCTTGGACCCTTCAAAAGAATTAGCCTCTTGATTCACATCACAAAACTAAATGAATCAAATGAAAGTCAAAAACATCTAAAAAAACCTAATTAAATCAAATGAAAGTCAAACACATTCAAACAAAGCTATTGGAATCTAATGAAAGTCAAATGCATTCTACAAAGCTTATTGAATCAAATGAAAGTAAAAAACATTTGAACAAAGCCAAATGAATCCAATGAAAGTCAAACACATTCAAACTAAACTATTTGAATCAAATGAAAGTCAAATGCATTCTACAAAGCTAATTGATTCAAATGAAAGTCAAAAACATTCCAACAAAGCCAATTGAATCAAATGAAAGTCAAACACATTCAAACAAACCTAATTGAATCAAATGAAAGTCAAACACATTCAAACAGACCTAATTGAATCAAATGAAAGTCAAACACATTCAAAAAGAGCTTTTTGAATCAAATGAAGGTCAAATGCAATCTACAAAGCTAATTGAATCAAATGAAAGTCAAACACATTGAAACAAAGCTAATTGGATCAAATGTAAGTCAAACACATTCAAACAGAGCACTTTGAATCAATTGAAAGTCAAATGCATTCAACAAAGCTAATTGAATCAAATGAAAGTAAAAAAACATTTAAAAAACCTAATTAAATCAAATGAAAGTCAAACACATTCAAGCAAAGCCATTTAAATCAAATAAAAGTCAAATGCATTCAAACAAAGCTATTGAAAGTCAAATGCTTTCTACAAAGCCAATTGAATCAAATGAAAGTCAAACACATTCAAACAAACCTAATTAAATCAAATGAAAGTCAAACACATTCAAACAAACCTAATTAAATCAAATGAAAGTCAAACACATTCAAACAAAGCTGATTAGATCATATGTAAGTCAAACACATTCAAACATAGCTTTTTGAATCAAATTAAAGTCAAATGCATTCAACAAAGCTAATTCAATCAAACGAAAGTCAAAAACATCTAAAAAAATCTAATTAAATCAAATGAAAGTCAAACACATTCAGACAAAGCTATTTGAATCAAATGAAATTCAAATGCATTCTACAAATCTAATTGAATCAAATGAAAGTAAAAACATCTAAAAAATTCAAATTAAATCAATAAAAGGTCAAACACATTCAAACAAAACTATTTGAATCAAATGAAAGTCAAAGGCAATCTATAAAGCTAATTGAATCAAACGAAAGTCAAACACATTCAAACAAAGCTAATTGAATCAAATGAAAGTCAAACACATTCAAACAAAGCTAATTGAATCAAATGAAAGTAAAACACATTCAAAGAAACCTAATTGAATTAAATGAAAGTCAAAGATATTCAAACAGAGCTAATTGAATCAAATGAAAGTCAAACACATCCAAACAAAGCTAATTGAATCAAATGTAAGTCAATAACATTCAAACAGAGCTTTTTGAATCAAATGAAAGTCAAATGCATTCAACAAAGCTAATTGAATCAAATGAAAGTAAAAAACATCTAAAAAAACCTAATTAAATCAAATGAAAGTCAAACACATTCAAGCAAAGCTATTTAAATCAAATAAAAGTCAAATGCATACAAACAAAGCTATTGAAAGTCAATTGCTTTCTACAAAGCCAATTGAATCAAATGAAAGTCAAACAAATTCAAAAAGAGCTTTTTGAATCAAATGAAGGTCAAATGCATTTAAGAAAGCTAATTGAATCAAATGAAAGTCAAACACATTCAAACAAAGCTAATTGAATCAAATGTAAGTCAAACACATTCAAATAGAGCTTTTTGAATCAAATGAAAGTCAAATGCATTCAACAAAGCTAATTGAATCAAACGAAAGTCAAAAACATCTAAAAAAATCTAATTAAATCAAATGAAAGTCAAACACATTCAGACAAAGCTATTTGAATCAAATGAAAGTCAAATGCATTCTACAAATCTAATTGACTCAAATGAAAGTAAAAAACATCTAAAAAATTCAAATTAAATCTATAAAAGGTCAAACACATTCAAACAAAACTATTTGAATCAAGTGAAAGTCAAATGCATTCTATAAAGCTAATTGAATCAAATTAAAGTCAAACACATCCAAACAAAGCTAATTGAATCAAATGAAAGTAAAACACATTCAAACAAGTCTAATTGAATCAAATGAAATTCAAACACATTCAAACAGAGCTAATTGAATCAAATGAAAGTCAAACACATTCAAAAAGAGCTTTTTGAATCAAATGAAGGTCAAATGCAATCTACAAAGCTAATTAAATCAAATGAAAGTCAAACACATTCAAACAAAATGATGTGGATTTAAACCCCTTAACTTAATAAAGAATCTAAAATCACACAAGTAACACAAGCCCTTCGAATTTCGTTAGAAAATCGAACAACTTAAAGATAACAAACCGGATATGACTTTGAAAACGACCACTCCTGGAACGAATTCAACGCCTCTCAAATTACCTAGACCACTCTTGGAACTAAGTACTTTGATGAACAAAACTTAGACTACTCCTAGAACTAAGAATTGAACGTTCTAATTATCAAAACAACTCCTTGAATTGAAAACTAGCAAAAGAATTTGTAAGCAATTAAGCAAAACAAACAATAAACTTGTATTGAATTTTCTGGTTTTTGTTGTTGTGTACAAAGCCACGAAAAATCCCTTATTTATAGACTAAAACTAACTATTCCTAAGTCTATTCAAACTAGAAAAAACCCTAGCCTTGATCCCAAAGTATCCTAGATAGAATAGGAAAACCAATTCTAATGGAACTAGGAAACTAGTAATAAGACTAGTTCTAATTAACCTAAAACTTCTTAAAACAATTCCTAATTGACTTAGAAATTATTTTAAAATAAAATAACAGAAATTAAGAAGATTCCTAATTGCTTAAACCAAGAAAAACCCTTTCAAGTGAAAGGTAAAAACTTGCAAGCAAAAACTCTAGAAAAAACTAAGTAAAGAAAATCATGCTTTTCGTTCTGTCGCCGAAACTCTTTGCACGCGCCACCAAGGTGGTGCACGCGCCTGACCAATGTCAAGGTGGGTCCAAGGCGGAGCTAGGGAGTCGGCGCGTGGCAGCATGTGTGCTCGTCGGAAGTGAACTTCGCAATTTCTTCTTCTTTGTAATTCGTGCTTGTTTCTTTCCAATTTAAGCTATTGGATCTTTCCTTGTTTATTATCTTGTTTATTTTCTTGTTTGGGCAGCCCATAATGAAGCTATTTGGACCTTCTACAAGTGTCTTGGACCCTTCAAAAGAATTAGCCTCTTGATTCACATCACCTAACTAAATGAATCAAATGAAAGTCAAAAACATCTAAACAAACCTAATTAAATCAAATGAAAGTCTAACACATTCAAACAAAGCTATTGGAATCTAATGAAAGTCAAATGCATTCTACAAAGCTTATTGAATCAAATGAAAGTAAAAAACATTCGAACAAAGCCAAATGAATCCAATGAAAGTCAAACACATTCAAACTAAACTATTTGAATCAAATGAAAGTCAAATGCATTCTACAAAGCTAATTGATTCAAATGAAAGTCAAAAACATTCCAACAAAGCCAATTGAATCAAATGAAAGTCAAACACATTCAAACAAACCTAATTGAATCAAATGAAAGTCAAACACATTCAAACAGACCTAATTGAATCAAATGAAAGTCAAACACATTCAAAAAGAGCTTTTTGAATCAAATGAAGGTCAAATGCAATCTACAAAGCTAATTGAATCAAATGAAAGTCAAACACATTGAAACAAAGCTAATTGGATCAAATGTAAGTCAAACACATTCAAACAGAGCACTTTGAATCAACTGAAAGTCAAATGCATTCAACAAAGCTAATTGAATCAAATGAAAATAAAAAACATTTAAAAAACCTAATTAAATCAAATGAAAGTCAAACACATTCAAGCAAAGCCATTTAAATCAAATAAAAGTGAAATGCATTCAAACAAAGCTATTGAAAGTCAAATGCTTTTTACAAAGCCAATTGAATCAAATGAAAGTCAAACACATTCAAACAAACCTAATTAAATCAAATGAAAGTCAAACACATTCAAACAAAGCTAATAGAATCAAATGAAAGTCAAACACATTCAAACAAAGCTGATTAGATCAAATGTAAGTCAAACACATTCAAACAGAGCTTTTTGAATCAAATTAAAGTCAAATGCATTCAACAAAGCTAATTGAATCAAACGAAAGTCAAAAACATCTAAAAAAATCTAATTAAATCAAATGAAAGTCAAACACATTCAGACAAAGCTATTTGAATCAAATGAAATTCAAATGCATTCTACAAATCTAATTGAATCAAATGAAAGTAAAAACATCTAAAAAATTCAAATTAAATCAATAAAAGGTCAAACACATTCAAACAAAACTATTTGAATCAAATGAAAGTCAAAGGCAATCTATAAAGCTAATTGAATCAAATGAAAGTCAAACACATTCAAACAAAGCTAATTGAATCAAATGAAAGTCAAACACATTCAAACAAAGCTAATTGAATCAAATGAAAGTAAAACACATTCAGACAAACCTAATTGAATCAAATGAAAGTCAAAGATATTCAAACAGAGCTAATTGAATCAAATGAAAGTCAAACACATTCAAACAAAGCTAATTGAATCAAATGTAAGTCAAACACATTCAAACAGAGCTTTTTGAATCAAATGAAAGTCAAATGCATTCAACAAAGCTAATTGAATCAAATGAAAGTAAAAAACATCTAAAAAAAACCTAATTAAATCAAATGAAAGTCAAACACATTCAAGCAAAGCTATTTAAATCAAATAAAAGTCAAATGCATTCAAACAAAGCTATTGAAAGTCAAATGCTTTCTACAAAGCCAATTGAATCAAATGAAAGTCAAACAAATTCAAAAAGAGCTTTTTGAATCAAATGAAGGTCAAATGCATTTAAGAAAGCTAATTGAATCAAATGAAAGTCAAACACATTCAAACAAAGCTAATTAAATCAAATGTAAGTCAAACACAATCAAACAGAGCTTTTTGAATCAAATGAAAGTCAAATGCATTCAACAAAGCTAATTGAATCAAACGAAAGTCAAAAACATTTAAAATAATCTAATTAAATCAAATTAAAGTCAAACACATCCAAACAAAGCTAATTGAATCAAATGAAAGTAAAACACATTCAAACAAGTCTAATTGAATCAAATGAAATTCAAACACATTCAGACAGAGCTAATTGAATCAAATGAAAGTCAAACACATTCAAAAAGAGCTTTTTGAATCGAATGAAGGTCAAATGCAATCTACAAAGCTAATTAAATCAAATGAAAGTCAAACACATTCAAACAAAATGATGTGGATTTAAACCCCTTAACTTAATAAAGAATCTAAAATCACACAAGTAACACAAGCCCTTCGAATTTCGTTAGAAAATCGAACAACTTAAAGATAACAAACCGGATATGACTTTGAAAACGACCACTCCTGGAACGAATTCAACGCCTCTCAAATTACCTAGACCACTCCTGGAACTAAGTACTTTGATGAACAAAACTTAGACTACTCCTAGAACTAAGAATTGAACGTTCTAATTATCAAAACAACTCCTTGAATTGAAAAATAGCAAAAGAATTTGTAAGCAATTAAGCAAAACAAACAATAAACTTGTATTGAATTTTCTGGTTTTTGTTGTTGTGTACAAAGCCACGAAAAATCCCTTATTTATAGACTAAAACTAACTATTCCTAAGTCTATTCAAACTAGAAAAAACCCTAGCCTTGATCCCAAAGTATCCTAGATAGAATAGGAAAACCAATTCTAATGGAACTAGGAAACTAGTAATAAGACTAGTTCTAATTAACCTAAAACTTCTTAAAACAATTCCTAATTGACTTAGAAATTATTTTAAAATAAAATAACAGAAATTAAGAAGATTCCTAATTGCTTAAACCAAGAAAAACCCTTTCAAGTGAAAGGTAAAAACTTGCAAGCAAAAACTCTAGAAAAAACTAAGTAAAGAAAATCATGCTTTTCGTTCTGTCGCCGAAACTCTTTGCACGCGCCACCAAAATGGTGCACGCGCCTGACCAATGTCAAGGCGGGTCCAAGGCAGAGCTAGGGAGTCGGCGCGTGGGCCAGGAGTCGGCGCGTGGCAGCATATGTGCTCGTCGGAAGTGAACTTCGCAATTTCTTCTTCTTTGTAATTCGTGCTTGTTTCTTTCCAATTAAAGCTATTGGATCTTTCCTTGTTTATTATCTTGTTTATTTTCTTGTTTGGGCAGCCCATAATGAAGCTATTTGGACCTTCTACAAGTGTCTTGGACCCTTCAAAAGAATTAGCCTCTTGATTCACATCACAAAACTAAATGAATCAAATGAAAGTCAAAAATATCTAAAAAAACCTTATTAAATCAAATGAAAGTCAAACACATTCAAACAAAGCTATTGGAATCTAATCAAAGTCAAATGCATTCTACAAAGCTTATTGAATCAAATGAAAGTAAAAAACATTCGAACAAAGCCAAATGAATCCAATGAAGGTCAAACACATTCAAACTAAACTATTTGAATCAAATGAAAGTCAAATGCATTCTACAAAGCTAATTGAAACAAATGAAAGTCAAAAACATTCCAACAAAGCCAATTGAATCAAATGAAAGTCAAACACATTCAAACAAACCTAATTGAATCAAATGAAAGTCAAACACATTCAAACAGACCTAATTGAATCAAATGAAAGTCAAACACATTCAAAAAGAGCTTTTTGAATCAAATGAAGGTCAAATGCAATCTACAAAGCTAATTGAATTAAATGAAAGTCAAACACATTGAAACAAAGCTAATTGGATCAAATGTAAGTCAAACACATTCAAACAGAGCATTTTGAATCAACTGAAAGTCAAATGCAATCAACAAAGCTAATTGAATCAAATGAAAGTAAAAAACATCTAAAAAACCTAATTAAATCAAATGAAAGTCAAACACATTCAAGCAAAGCTATTTAAATCAAATAAAAGTCAAATGCATACAAACAAAGCTATTGAAAGTCAAATGCTTTCTACAAAGCCAATTGAATCAAATGAAAGTCAAACAAATTCAAAAAGAGCTTTTTGAATCAAATGAAGGTCAAATGCATTTAAGAAAGCTAATTGAATCAAATGAAAGTCAAACACATTCAAACAAAGCTAATTAAATCAAATGTAAGTCAAACACAATCAAACAGAGCTTTTTGAAATCAAATTGAAAGTCAAATGCATTCAACAAAGCTAATTGAATCAAACGAAAGTCAAAAATCATCTAAAAAAAATCTAATTAAATCAAATGAAAGTCAAACACATTCAAACAAAGCTATTTGAATCAAATGAAATTCAAATGCATTCTACAAATCTAATTGAATCAAATGAAAGTAAAAACATCTAAAAAATTCAAATTAAATCAATAAAAGGTCAAACACATTCAAACAAAACTATTTGAATCAAATGAAAGTCAAAGGCAATCTATAAAGCTAATTGAATCAAATGAAAGTCAAACACATTCAAACAAAGCTAATTGAATCAAATGAAAGTCAAACACATTCAAACAAAGCTAATTGAATCAAATGAAAGTAAAACACATTCAAGACAAACCTAATTGAATCAAATGAAAGTCAAAGATATTCAAACAGAGCTAATTGAATCAAATGAAAGTCAAACACATCCAAACAAAGCTAATTGAATCAAATGTAAGTCAAACACATTCAAACAGAGCTTTTTGAATCAAATGAAAGTCAAATGCATTCAACAAAGCTAATTGAATCAAATGAAAGTAAAAAACATCTAAAAAAACCTAATTAAATCAAATGAAAGTCAAACACATTCAAGCAAAGCTATTTAAATCAAATAAAAGTCAAATGCATACAAACAAAGCTATTGAAAGTCAAATGCTTTCTACAAAGCCAATTGAATCAAATGAAAGTCAAACAAATTCAAAAAGAGCTTTTTGAATCAAATGAAGGTCAAATGCATTTAAGAAAGCTAATTGAATCAAATGAAAGTCAAACACATTCAAACAAAGCTAATTAAATCAAATGTAAGTCAAACACAATCAAACAGAGCTTTTTGAATCAAATGAAAGTCAAATGCATTCAACAAAGCTAATTAAATCAAACGAAAGTCAAAAACATTTAAAAATAATCTAATTAAATCAAATGAAAGTCAAACACATTCAGACAAAGCTATTTGAATCAAATGAAAGTCAAATGCATTCTACAAATCTAATTGACTCAAATGAAAGTAAAAAACATCTAAAAAATTCAAATTAAATCAATAAAAGGTCAAACACATTCAAACAAAACTATTTGAATCAAGTGAAAGTCAAATGCATTCTATAAAGCTAATTGAATCAAATTAAAGTCAAACACATCCAAACAAAGCTAATTGAATCAAATGAAAGTAAAACACATTCAAACAAGTCTAATTGAATCAAATGAAATTCAAACACATTCAAACAGAGCTAATTGAATCAAATGAAAGTCAAACACATTCAAAAAGAGCTTTTTGAATCAAATGAAGGTCAAATGCAATCTACAAAGCTAATTAAATCAAATGAAAGTCAAACACATTCAAACAAAATGATGTGGATTTAAACCCCTTAACTTAATAAAGAATCTAAAATCACACAAGTAACACAAGCCCTTCGAATTTCGTTAGAAAATCGAACAACTTAAAGATAACAAACCGGATATGACTTTGAAAACGACCACTCCTGGAACGAATTCAACGCCTCTCAAATTACCTAGACCACTCCTGGAACTAAGTACTTTGATGAACAAAACTTAGACTACTCCTAGAACTAAGAATTGAACGTTCTAATTATCAAAACAACTCCTTGAATTGAAAACTAGCAAAAGAATTTGTAAGCAATTAAGCAAAACAAACAATAAACTTGTATTGAATTTTCTGGTTTTTGTTGTTGTGTACAAAGCCACGAAAAATCCCTTATTTATAGACTAAAACTAACTATTCCTAAGTCTATTCAAACTAGAAAAAACCCTAGCCTTGATCCCAAAGTATCCTAGATAGAATAGGAAAACCAATTCTAATGGAACTAGGAAACTAGTAATAAGACTAGTTCTAATTAACCTAAAACTTCTTAAAACAATTCCTAATTGACTTAGAAATTATTTTAAAATAAAATAACAGAAATTAAGAAGATTCCTAATTGCTTAAACCAAGAAAAACCCTTTCAAGTGAAAGGTAAAAACTTGCAAGCAAAAACTCTAGAAAAAACTAAGTAAAGAAAATCATGCTTTTCGTTCTGTCGCCGAAACTCTTTGCACGCGCCACCAAGGTGGTGCACGCGCCTGACCAATGTCAAGGTGGGTCCAAGGCGGAGCTAGGGAGTCGGCGCGTGGGCCAGGAGTCGGCGCGTGGCAGCATGTGTGCTCGTCGGAAGTGAACTTCGCAATTTCTTCTTCTTTGTAATTCGTGCTTGTTTCTTTCCAATTTAAGCTATTGGATCTTTCCTTGTTTATTATCTTGTTTATTTTCTTGTTTGGGCAGCCCATAATGAAGCTATTTGGACCTTCTACAAGTGTCTTGGACCCTTCAAAAGAATTAGCCTCTTGATTCACATCACAAAACTAAATGAATCAAATGAAAGTCAAAAACATCTAAAAAAACCTAATTAAATCAAATGAAAGTCAAACACATTCAAACAAAGCTATTGGAATCTAATGAAAGTCAAATGCATTCTACAAAGCTTATTGAATCAAATGAAAGTAAAAAACATTCGAACAAAGCCAAATGAAATCCAATGAAAGTCAAACACATTCAAACTAAACTATTTGAATCAAATGAAAGTCAAATGCATTCTACAAAGCTAATTGAATCAAATGAAAGTCAAAAACATTCCAACAAAGCCAATTGAATCAAATGAAAGTCAAACACATTCAAACAAACCTAATTGAATCAAATGAAAGTCAAACACATTCAAACAGACCTAATTGAATCAAATGAAAGTCAAACACATTCAAAAAGAGCTTTTTGAATCAAATGAAGGTCAAATGCAATCTACAAAGCTAATTGAATCAAATGAAAGTCAAACACATTGAAACAAAGCTAATTAGATCAAATGTAAGTCAAACACATTCAAACAGAGCATTTTGAATCAATTGAAAGTCAAATGCATTCAACAAAGCTAATTGAATCAAATGAAAGTAAAAAACATCTAAAAAACCTAATTAAATCAAATGAAAGTCAAACACATTCAAGCAAAGCTATTTAAATCAAATAAAAGTCAAATGCATTCAAACAAAGCTATTGAAAGTCAAATGCTTTCTACAAAGCCAATTGAATCAAATGAAAGTCAAACACATTCAAACAAACCTAATTAAATCAAATGAAAGTCAAACACATTCAAACAAAGCTAATTGAATCAAATGAAAGTCAAACACATTCAAACAAAGCTGATTAGATCAAATGTAAGTCAAACACATTCAAACAGAGCTTTTTGAAATCAAATTAAAGTCAAATGCATTCAACAAAGCTAATTGAATCAAACGAAAGTCAAAAACATCTAAAAAAATCTAATTAAATCAAATGAAAGTCAAACACATTCAGACAAAGCTATTTGAATCAAATGAAATTCAAATGCATTCTACAAATCTAATTGAATCAAATGAAAGTAAAAACATCTAAAAAATTCAAATTAAATCAATAAAAGGTCAAACACATTCAAACAAAACTATTTGAATCAAATGAAAGTCAAAGGCAATCTATAAAGCTAATTGAATCAAATGAAAGTCAAACACATTCAAACAAAGCTAATTGAATCAAATGAAAGTCAAACACATTCAAACAAAGCTAATTGAATCAAATGAAAGTAAAACACATTCAAACAAACCTAATTGAATCAAATGAAAGTCAAAGATATTCAAACAGAGCTAATTGAATCAAATGAAAGTCAAACACATCCAAACAAAGCTAATTGAATCAAATGTAAGTCAAACACATTCAAACAGAGCTTTTTGAATCAAATGAAAGTCAAATGCATTCAACAAAGCTAATTGAATCAAATGAAAGTAAAAAACATCTAAAAAAAACCTAATTAAATCAAATGAAAGTCAAACACATTCAAGCAAAGCTATTTAAATCAAATAAAAGTCAAATGCATTCAAACAAAGCTATTGAAAGTCAAATGCTTTCTACAAAGCCAATTGAATCAAATGAAAGTCAAACAAATTCAAAAAGAGCTTTTTGAATCAAATGAAGGTCAAATGCATTTAAGAAAGCTAATTGAATCAAATGAAAGTCAAACACATTCAAACAAAGCTAATTGAATCAAATGTAAGTCAAACACATTCAAACAGAGCTTTTTGAATCAAATGAAAGTCAAATGCATTCAACAAAGCTAATTGAATCAAACGAAAGTAAAAACATCTAAAAAAATCTAATTAAATCAAATGAAAGTCAAACACATTCAGACAAAGCTATTTGAATCAAATGAAAGTCAAATGCATTCTACAAATCTAATTGACTCAAATGAAAGTAAAAAACATCTAAAAAATTCAAATTAAATCAATAAAAGGTCAAACACATTCAAACAAAACTATTTGAATCAAGTGAAAAGTCAAATGCATTCTATAAAGCTAATTGAATCAAATTAAAGTCAAACACATCCAAACAAAGCTAATTGAATCAAATGAAAGTAAAACACATTCAAACAAGTCTAATTGAATCAAATGAAATTCAAACACATTCAAACAGAGCTAATTGAATCAAATGAAAGTCAAACACATTCAAAAAGAGCTTTTTGAATCAAATGAAGGTCAAATGCAATCTACAAAGCTAATTAAATCAAATGAAAGTCAAACACATTCAAACAAAATGATGTGGATTTAAACCCCTTAACTTAATAAAGAATCTAAAATCACACAAGTAACACAAGCCCTTCGAATTTCGTTAGAAAATCGAACAACTTAAAGATAACAAACCGGATATGACTTTGAAAACGACCACTCCTGGAACGAATTCAACGCCTCTCAAATTACCTAGACCACTCCTGGAACTAAGTACTTTGATGAACAAAACTTAGACTACTCCTAGAACTAAGAATTGAACGTTCTAATTATCAAAACAACTCCTTGAATTGAAAACTAGCAAAAGAATTTGTAAGCAATTAAGCAAAACAAACAATAAACTTGTATTGAATTTTCTGGTTTTTGTTGTTGTGTACAAAGCCACGAAAAATCCCTTATTTATAGACTAAAACTAACTATTCCTAAGTCTATTCAAACTAGAAAAAACCCTAGCCTTGATCCCAAAGTATCCTAGATAGAATAGGAAAACCAATTCTAATGGAACTAGGAAACTAGTAATAAGACTAGTTCTAATTAACCTAAAACTTCTTAAAACAATCCTAATTGACTTAGAAATTATTTTAAAATAAAATAACAGAAATTAAGAAGATTCCTAATTTGCTTAAACCCAAGAAAAACCCTTTCAAGTGAAAGGTAAAAACTTGCAAGCAAAAACTCTAGAAAAAACTAAGTAAAGAAAATCATGCTTTTCGTTCTGTCGCCGAAAACTCTTTGCACGCGCCACCAAGGTGGTGCACGCGCCTGACCAATGTCAAGGTGGGTCCAAGCGGAGCTAGGAGTCGGGCGGGCAGGAGTCGGCGCGTGGCAGCATGTGTGCTCGTCGGAAGTGAACTTCGCAATTTCTTCTTCTTTGTAATTCGTGCTTGTTTCTTTCCAATTTAAGCTATTGGATCTTTCCTTGTTTATTATCTTGTTTATTTTCTTGTTTGGGCAGCCCATAATGAAGCTATTTGGACCTTCTACAAGTGTCTTGGACCCTTCAAAAGAATTAGCCTCTTGATTCACATCACAACTAAATGAATCAAATGAAAGTCAAAAACATCTAAAAAACCTAATTAAATCAAATGAAAGTCAAACACATTCAAACAAAGCTATTGGAATCTAAATGAAAGTCAAATGCATTCTACAAAGCTTATTGAATCAAATGAAAGTAAAAAACATTCGAACAAAGCCAAATGAATCCAATGAAAGTCAAACACATTCAAACTAAACTATTTGAATCAAATGAAAGTCAAATGCATTCTACAAAGCTAATTGAATCAAATGAAAGTCAAAAACATTCCAACAAAGCCAATTGAATCAAATGAAAGTCAAACACATTCAAACAAACCTAATTGAATCAAATGAAAGTCAAACACATTCAAACAGAGAATCAAATGAAAGTCAAACACATTCAAACTTTTTGAATCAAATGAAGGTCAAATGCAATCTACAAAGCTAATTGAATCAAATGAAAGTCAAACACATTGAAACAAAGCTAATTGGATCAAATGTAAGTCAAACACATTCAAACAGAGCATTTTGAATCAATGAAAGTCAAATGCATTCAAAAAGCTAATTGAATCAAATGAAAGTAAAAAACATCTAAAAAAACTAATTAAATCAAATGAAAGTCAAACACATTCAAGCAAAGCATTTAAATCAAATAAAAGTCAAATGCATTCAAACAAAGCTATTGAAAGTCAAATGCTTTCTACAAAGCCAATTGAATCAAATGAAAGTCAAACACATTCAAACAAACCTAATTAAATCAAAAAAGTCAAACACATTCAAACAAAGCTAATTGAATCAAATGAAAGTCAAACAATTCAAACAAAGCTGATTAGATCAAATGTAAGTCAAACACATTCAAACAGAGCTTTTTGAATCAAATTAAAGTCAAATGCATTCAACAAAGCTAATTGAATCAAACGAAAGTCAAAAACATCTAAAAAAATCTAATTAAATCAAATGAAAGTCAAACACATTCAGACAAAGCTATTTGAATCAAATGAAATTCAAATGCATTCTACAAATCTAATTGAATCAAATGAAAGTAAAAACATCTAAAAAATTCAAATTAAATCAATAAAAGGTCAAACACATTCAAACAAAACTATTTGAATCAAATGAAAGTCAAAGGCAATCTATAAAGCTAATTGAATCAAATGAAAGTCAAACACATTCAAACAAAGCTAATTGAATCAAATGAAAGTCAAACACATTCAAACAAAAGCTAATTGAATCAAATGAAAGTAAAACACATTCAACAAACCTAATTGAATCAAATGAAAGTCAAAGATATTCAAACAGAGCTAATTGAATCAAATGAAAGTCAAACACATCCAAACAAAGCTAATTGAATCAAATGTAAGTCAAACACATTCAAACAGAGCTTTTTGAATCAAATGAAAGTCAAATGCATTCAACAAAGCTAATTGAATCAAATGAAAGTAAAAAACATCTAAAAAAACCTAATTAAATCAAATGAAAGTCAAACACATTCAAGCAAAGCTATTTAAATCAAATAAAAGTCAAATGCATTCAAACAAAGCTATTGAAAGTCAAATGCTTTCTACAAAGCCAATTGAATCAAATGAAAGTCAAACAAATTCAAAAAGAGCTTTTTGAATCAAATGAAGGTCAAATGCATTTAAGAAAGCTAATTGAATCAAATGAAAGTCAAACACATTCAAACAAAGCTAATTGAATCAAATGTAAGTCAAACACATTCAAACAAAGCTTTTTGAATCAAATGAAAGTCAAATGCATTCAACAAAGCTAATTGAATCAAACGAAAGTCAAAAACATCTAAAAAAATCTAATTAAATCAAATGAAAGTCAAACACATTCAGACAAAGCTATTTGAATCAAATGAAAGTCAAATGCATTCTACAAATCTAATTGACTCAAATGAAAGTAAAAAACATCTAAAAAATTCAAATTAAATCAATAAAAGGTCAAACACATTCAAACAAAACTATTTGAATCAAGTGAAAGTCAAATGCATTCTATAAAGCTAATTGAATCAAATTAAAGTCAAACACATCCAAACAAAGCTAATTGAATCAAATGAAAGTAAAACACATTCAAACAAGTCTAATTGAATCAAATGAAATTCAAACACATTCAAACAGAGCTAATTGAATCAAATGAAAGTCAAACACATTCAAAAAGAGCTTTTTGAATCAAATGAAGGTCAAATGCAATCTACAAAGCTAATTAAATCAAATGAAAGTCAAACACATTCAAACAAAATGATGTGGATTTAAACCCCTTAACTTAATAAAGAATCTAAAATCACACAAGTAACACAAGCCCTTCGAATTTCGTTAGAAAATCGAACAACTTAAAGATAACAAACCGGATATGACTTTGAAAACGACCACTCCTGGAACGAATTCAACGCCTCTCAAATTACCTAGACCACTCCTGGAACTAAGTACTTTGATGAACAAAACTTAGACTACTCCTAGAACTAAGAATTGAACGTTCTAATTATCAAAACAACTCCTTGAATTGAAAACTAGCAAAAGAATTTGTAAGCAATTAAGCAAAACAAACAATAAACTTGTATTGAATTTTCTGGTTTTTGTTGTTGTGTACAAAGCCACGAAAAATCCCTTATTATAGACTAAAACTAACTATTCCTAAGTCTATTCAAACTAGAAAAAACCCTAGCCTTGATCCCAAAGTATCCTAGATAGAATAGGAAAACCAATTCTAATGGAACTAGGAAACTAGTAATAAGACTAGTTCTAATTAACCTAAAACTTCTTAAAACAATTCCTAATTGACTTAGAAATTATTTTAAAATAAAATAACAGAAATTAAGAAGATTCCTAATTGCTTAAACCAAGAAAAACCCTTTCAAGTGAAAGGTAAAAACTTGCAAGCAAAAACTCTAGAAAAAACTAAGTAAAGAAAATCATGCTTTTCGTTCTGTCGCCGAAACTCTTTGCACGCGCCACCAAGGTGGTGCACGCGCCTGACCAATGTCAAGGT
>NW_018742778.1:0-17639 GCF_001683475.1 Chenopodium quinoa
TGTATTTGACTTTCAGTTAATACAATTAGCTTTGTTTGAATGTGTTTCACTTTCATTTGATTCAATTAGCTTCGTTAATGCATTTCACTTTCATTTTATTCAAATAGCTTTGTTTGAATGTGTTTGACTTTCATTTGATACAATTAGCTTTGTAGAACGTATTTGACTGTCATTTAATTCAAATAGCTTTGTTCAAATGTATTTGACTTTCATTTGATTCAATTAGATTAGTAGAATGTATTTGACTTTCATTGATTCAATAGCTTTGTTTGAATGTGTTTGACTTTCATTTGATTCAATTAGCTTTGGAGAATGTATTTGACTTTCATTTGATTCAAATAGCTTTGTTTGAATGTGTTTGACTTTCAATTGATTCAATTAGCTTTGTAGAATGTATTTTACTGTCATTTGATTCAAATAGCTTTGTTTGAATGTGTTTGAATTTCATTTAATTCAATTTGCTTTGTAGAATGCATTTCACTTTCATTTGATTCAAATAGCTTTGTTTGAATGTGTTTGAATTTCATTTAATTCAATTTGCTTTGTAGAATGCATTTCACTTTCATTTGATTCAAATAGCTTTGTTTGAATGTGTTTGACTTTCATTTAAATTAGCTTTGTTGCATTTCACTTTCATTTGATTTATATAGCTTTGTTTGAATGTTTTGACTTTCATTTAAATTAAAAAGCTTTGTTTGAATGTGTTTGACTTTCATTTGATTCAATTAGCTTTGTAGAATGTATTTTACTTTTATCTGATTTAGTTAGCTTTGTTTGAATTTATTTGACTTTCCTTTGATTCAAATAGCTTTGTTTGAATGTGTTTGACTTTCATTTGATTCAATTAGCTTTGTAGAATGTATTTGACTTTCATTTGATTCAAATAGCTTTATTTGAATGTGTTTGATTCCTTTGATTCAATTAGCTTTGTAGAATGTATTTGACTTTCATTTAATACGAAATCTTTGTTTGAATGTGTTTGACTTTCATTTTATTCAATTAGCTTTGTTTGAATGTGTTTTACTTTCATTTGATTCAATTCGCTTTGTTGAATGTATTTGACTTTCATTTGATTCAAATAGCTTTATTTGAATGTGTTTGACTTTCATTTGATTCAATTAGCTTTGTAGAATGTATTTGACTTTCATTTAATACGAAATCTTTGTTTGAATGTGTTTGACTTTCATTTTATTTAATTAGCTTTGTTTGAATGTGTTTTACTTTCATTTGATTCAATTCGCTTTGTTGAATGTATTTGACTTTCAGTTAATACAATTAGCTTTGTTTGAATTGTTTCACTTTCATTTGATTCAATTAGCTTCGTAGAATGCATTTCACTTTCATTTTATTCAAATAGCTTTGTTTGAATGTGTTTGACTTTCATTTGATTTAGCTTTGTTTTGAAATAGCTTTGTTAATGTATTTGACTTTCATTTGATTCAATTAGATTAGTAGAATGTATTTGACTTTCATTTGATTCAAATAGCTTTGTTTGAATGTGTTTGACTTTCATTTGATTCAATTAGCTTTGTAGAATGTATTTGACTTTCATTTGATTCAAATAGCTTTGTTTGAATGTGTTTGACTTTCAATTGATTCAATTAGCTTTGTAGAATGTATTTTACTGTCATTTGATTCAAATAGCTTTGTTTGAATGTGTTTGAATTTCATTTAATTCAATTTGCTTTGTAGAATGCATTTCACTTTCATTTGATTCAAATAGCTTTGTTTGAGTGTTTGACTTTCATTTAAATTAAAAAGCTTTGTAGAATGCATTTCACTTTCATTTGATTTATATAGCTTTGTTTGAATGTGTTTGACTTTCATTTAAATTAAAAAGCTTTGTTTGAATGTGTTTGACTTTCATTTGATTCAATTAGCTTTGTAGAATGTATTTTACTTTTATCTGATTTAATTAGCTTTGTTTGAATTTATTTGACTTTCCTTTGATTCAAATAGCTTTGTTTGAATGTGTTTGACTTTCATTTGATTCAATTAGCTTTGTAGAATGTATTTGACTTTCATTTGATTCAAATAGCTTTATTTGAATGTGTTTGACTTTCATTTGATTCAATTAGCTTTGTAGAATGTATTTTACTTTTATTTGATTCAAAATCTTTGTTTGAATGTGTTTGACTTTCATTTAATTCAAATAGCTTTGTTTGAATGTTTTGACTTTCATTTGATTCAATTAGCTTTGTAGAATGTATTTGACTTTCATTTGAGTCAAATAACTTTGTTTGACTTTCATTTGTTTCAATTTGCTTTGTAGAATGTATTTGACTTTCATTTTCTTCAAATAGCTTTGTTTGAATGTGTTTGACTTTCATTTGATTCAATTAGCTTTGTAGAATGTATTTGACATTCATTTAATTAAAATAGCTTGTTTGAATGTGTTTGACTTTCATTTGATTCAATTAGCTTTGTTTGAATGTGTTTGACTTTCATTTGATGCAATTAGCTTTGTAGAATGTATTTTACTTTTATTTGATTTAATTCGCTTTGTTTGAATTTATTTGACTCTCATTTGATTCAAATAGCTTTGTTTGAATGTTTTTACTTTCATTTGATTCAATTAGCTTTGTAGAATGTATTTGACTTTCATTTGATTCAAATAGCTTTACTTGAATGTGTTTGATATTCCTTTGATTCAATTAGCTTTTGTAGAATGTATTTGACTTTCATTTAATACGAAATCTTTGTTTGAAATGTGTTTGACTTTCATTTTATTCAATTAGCTTTGTTTGAATGTGTTTTACTTTCATTTGATTCAATTCGCTTTGTTGAATGTATTTGACTTTCAGTTAATACAATTAGCTTTGTTTGAATGTGTTTCACTTTCATTTGATTCAATTAGCTTCGTAGAATGCATTTCACTTTCATTTTATTCAAATAGCTTTGTTTGAATGTGTTTGACTTTCATTTGATACAATTAGCTTGTAGAACGTATTTGACTGTCATTTGATTCAAATAGCTTTTTTAAAATGTATTTGACTTTCATTTGATTCAATTAGATTAGTAGAATGTATTTGACTTTCATTTGATTCAAATAGCTTTGTTTGAATGTGTTTGACTTTCATTTGATTCAATTAGCTTTGTAGAATGTATTTGACTTTCATTTGATTCAAATAGCTTTGTTTGAATGTGTTTGACTTTTCAATTGATTCAATTAGCTTTGTAGAATGTATTTTACTGTCATTTGATTCAAATAGCTTTGTTTGAATGTGTTTGAATTTCATTTAATTCAATTTGCTTTGTAGAATGCATTTCACTTTCATTTTGATTCAAATAGCTTTGTTTGAATGTGTTTGACTTTCATTTAAATTAAAAAAGCTTTGTAGAATGCATTTTCACTTTCATTTGATTTATATAGCTTTGTTTGAATGTGTTTTGACTTTCATTTAAATTAAAAAGCTTTGTTTGAATGTGTTTGACTTTCATTTGGTTCAATTAGCTTTGTAGAATGTATTTTACTTTTATCTGATTTTAATTAGCTTTGTTTGAATTTATTTGACTTTCCTTTGATTCAAATAGCTTTGTTTGAATGTGTTTGACTTTCATTTGATTCAATTAGCTTTGTAGAATGTTATTTGACTTTCATTTGATTCAAATAGCTTTATTTGAATGTGTTTGACTTTCATTTGATTCAATTAGCTTTGGTAGAATGTATTTTACTTTTTATTTGATTCAAAATCTTTATTTGAATGTGTTTGACTTTCATTTAATTCAAACAGCTTTGTTTGAATGTTTTTGACTTTCATTTGATTCAATTTAGCTTTGTAGAATGTATTTGACTTTCATTTGAGTCAAATAACTTTGTTTGACTGTGTTTGACTTTCATTTGTTTCAATTTGCTTTGTAGAATGTATTTGACTTTCATTTTCTTCAAATAGCTTTGTTTGAATGTGTTTGACTTTCATTTGATTCAATTAGCTTTGTAGAATGTATTTCACATTCATTTAATTAAAATAGCTTTGTTTGAATGTGTTTGACTTTCATTTGATTCAATTAGCTTTGTTTGAATGTGTTTGACTTTCATTTGATGCAATTAGCTTTGCAGAATGTATTTTACTTTTATTTGATTTAATTAGCTTTGTTTGAATTTATTTGACTCTCATTTGATTCAAATAGCTTTGTTTGAATGTGTTTTACTTTCATTTGATTCAATTAGTTTTGTAGAATGTATTTGACTTTCATTTGATTCAAATAGCTTTATTTGAACGTGTTTTGATATTCATTTGATTCAATTAGCTTTGTGGAATGTATTTGACTTTCATTTAATACGAAATCTTTGTTTGAATGTGTTTGACTTTTCATTTATTCATTAGCTTTGTTGGAATGTGTTTTACTTTCATTTGATTCAATTCGCTTTGTAGAATGTATTTTACTTTTATCTGATTTAGTTAGCTTTGTTTGAATTTATTTGACTTTCCTTTGATTCAAATAGCTTTGTTTGAATGTGTTTGACTTTCATTTGATTCAATTAGCTTTGTAGAATGTATTTGACTTTCATTTGATTCAAATAGCTTTATTTGAATGTGTTTGATATTCTTTTGATTCAATTAGCTTTGTAGAATGTATTTGACTTTCATTTAATACGAAATCTTTGTTTGAATGTGTTTGACTTTCGTTTTTATTCAATTAGCTTTGTTTGAATATGTTTTACTTTCATTTGATTCAATTCGCTTTGTTGAATGTACTTGACTTTCATTTGATTCAAATAGCTTTATTTGAATGTGTTTAACTTTCATTTGATTCAATTAGCTTTGTAGAATGTATTTGACTTTCATTTAATACGAAATCTTTGTTTGAATGTGTTTGACTTTCATTTTATTTAATTAGCTTTGTTTGAATGTGTTTTACTTTCATTTGATTCAATTCGCTTTGTTGAATGTATTTGACTTTCAGTTAATACAATTAGCTTTGTTTGAATGTGTTTCACTTTCATTTGATTTAATTATCTTCGTAGAATGCATTTCACTTTCATTTTATTCAAATAGCTTTGTTTGAATGTGTTTGACTTTCATTTGATACAATTAGCTTTGTAGAACGTATTTGACTGTCATTTGATTCAAATAGCTTTGTTCAAATGTATTTGACTTTCATTTGATTCAATTAGATTAGTAGAATGTATTTGACTTTCATTTGATTCAAATAGCTTTGTTTGAATGTGTTTGACTTTCATTTGATTCAATTAGCTTTGTAGAATGTATTTGACTTTCATTTGATTCAAATAGCTTTGTTTGAATATGTTTGACTTTCAATTGATTCAATTAGCTTTGTAGAATGTATTTTACTGTCATTTGATTCAAATAGCTTTGTTTGAATGTGTTTGAATTTCATTTAATTCAATTTGCTTTGTAGAATGCATTTCACTTTCATTTGATTCAAATAGCTTTGTTTGAATGTGTTTGACTTTCATTTAAATTAAAAAGCTTTGTAGAATGCATTTCACTTTCATTTGATTTATATAGCTTTGTTTGAATGTGTTTGACTTTCATTTAAATTAAAAAGCTTTGTTTGAATGTGTTTGACTTTCATTTGGTTCAATTAGCTTTGTAGAATGTATTTTACTTTTATCTGATTTAATTAGCTTTGTTTGAATTTATTTGACTTTCCTTTGATTCAAATAGCTTTGTTTGAATGTGTTTGACTTTCATTTGATTCAATTAGCTTTGTAGAATGTATTTGACTTTCATTTGATTCAAATAGCTTTATTTGAATGTGTTTGACTTTCATTTGATTCAATTAGCTTTGTAGAATGTATTTTACTTTTATTTGATTCAAAATCTTTGTTTGAATGAGTTTGACTTTCATTTAATTCAAATAGCTTTGTTTGATGTTTTTGACTTTCATTTGATTCAATTAGCTTTGTAGAATGTATTTGACTTTCATTTGAGTCAAATAACTTTGTTTGACTGTGTTTGACTTTCATTTGTTTCAATTTGCTTTGTAGAATGTATTTGACTTTCATTTTCTTCAAATAGCTTTGTTTGAATGTGTTTGACTTTCATTTGATTCAATTAGCTTTGTAGAATGTATTTGACATTCATTTAATTAAAATAGCTTTGTTTGAATGTGTTTGACTTTCATTTGATTCAATTAGCTTTGTTTGAATGTGTTTGACTTTTATTTGATGCAATTAGCTTTGCAGAATGTATTTTTACTTTTATTTGATTTAATTAGCTTTGTTTGAATTTATTTGACTCTCATTTGATTCAAATAGCTTTGTTTGAATGTGTTTTACTTTCATTTGATTCAATTAGTTTTGTAGAATGTATTTGACTTTCATTTGATTCAAATAGCTTTATTTGAATGTGTTTGATATTCATTTGATTCAATTAGCTTTGTAGAATGTATTTGACTTTCATTTAATAAGAAATCTTTGTTTGAATGTGTTTGACTTTCATTTTATTCAATTAGCTTTGTTTGAATGTGTTTTACTTTCATTTGATTCAATTCGCTTTGTTGAATGCATTTCACTTTCATTTTATTCAAATAGCTTTGTTTGAATGTGTTTGACTTTCATTTGATACAATTAGCTTTGTAGAACGTATTTGACTGTCATTTGATTCAAATAGCTTTGTTTAAATGTATTTGACTTTCATTTGATTCAATTAGCTTAGTAGAATGTATTTGACTTTCATTTGATTCAAATAGCTTTGTTTTGAATGTGTTTGACTTTCATTTGATTCAATTAGCTTTGTAGAATGTGTTTAACTGTCATTTGATTCAAATAGCTTTGTTTGAATGTGTTTGAATTTCATTTAGATCAATTTGCTTTGTAGAATGCATTTCACTTTCATTTGATTTATATAGCTTTGTTTGAATGTGTTTGACTTTCAATTTAAATTAAAAAGCTTTTTTTGAATGTGTTTGACTTTCATTTGATTTAACAGGCTTTGTTTGAATGTGTTTGACTTTCAGTTGATTCAATTAGCTTTGTAGAATGTATTTTACTTTTATCTGATTTAATTAGCTTTGTTTGAATTTATTTGACTTTCCTTTGATTCAAATAGCTTTGTTTGAATGTGTTTGACTTTCATTTGATTCAATTAGCTTTGTAGAATGTATTTGACTTTCATTTGATTCAAATAGCTTTATTTGAATGTGTTTGACTTTCATTTGATTCAATTAGCTTTGTAGAATGTATTTGACTTTCATTTTCTTCAAATAGCTTTGTTTGAATGTGTTTGACTTTCATTTGATTCAATTAGCTTTGTAGAATGTATTTGACATTCATTTAATTAAAATAGCTTTGTTTGAATGTGTTTGACTTTCATTTGATTCAATTAGCTTTGTTTGAATGTATTTGACTTTCATTTGATTCAATTAGCTTTGTAGAATGTATTTGACTTTCATTTGATTCAAATAGCTTTGTTTGAATGTGTTTGACTTTGAATTGATTCAATTAGCTTTGTAGAATGTATTTTACTGTCATTTGATTTAAAATAGCTTTGTTTGAATGTGTTTTGAATTTCATTTAATTCAATTTGCTTTGTAGAATGCATTTCACTTTCATTTGATTTATATTGCTTTGTTTGAATGTGTTTGACTTTCATTTAAATTAAAAAGCTTATTTTGAATGTGTTCGACTTTCATTTGATTTAAAAGACTTTGTTTGAATGTGTTTGACTTTCATTTGATTCAATTAGCTTTGTAGAATGTATTTTAGATTTTTTTATTTAATTAGCTTTGTTTGAATTCATTTGACTCTCATTTGATTCAAACAGCTTTGTTTGAATGTGTTTTACTTTCATTTGATTCAATTAGCTTTGTAGAATGTATTTGACTTTCCATTTGAATCAAATAACTTTGTTTGACTGTGTTTGACTTTCATTTGATTCAATTTGCTTTGTAGAATGTATTTGACTTTCATTTTCTTCAAATAGCTTTGTTTGAATGTGTTTGACTTTTTTTTGATTCAATTAGCTTTGTAGAATGTATTTGACATTCATTTAATTCAATTAGCTTTGTAGAATGTATTTGACTTTCATTTGAGTCAAATAACTTTGTTTGACTGTGTTTGACTTTCATTTGTTTCAATTTGCTTTATAGAATGTATTTGACTTTCATTTGATTCAAATAGTTTTGTTTGAATGTGTTTGACTTTCATTTGATTCAATTAGCTTTGTAGAATGTATTTGACTTTCATTTGATTCAAAAACTTTGGTTGAATGTGTTTGACTTTCATTTAATTCAAATAGCTTTGTTTGAATGTTTTTGACTTTCATTTGATTCAATTAGCTTTGTAGAATGTATTTGACTTTCATTTGTGTCAAATAACTTTGTTTTGACTGTGTTTGACTTTCATTTGTTTCAATTTGCTTTGTAGAATATATTTCACTTTCATTTTCTTCAAATAACTTTGTTTGAATGTGTTTGACTTTCATTTGATTCAATTAGCTTTGTTTGAATGTGTTTTTACTTTCATTTGAATCAATTAGCTTTGTAGAATGTATTTGACTTACATTTGATTCAAATAGCTTTGTTTGAATGTGTTTGACTTTCAATTGATTCTATTAGCTTTGTAGAATGTATTTTACTGTCATTTGATTCAAATAGCTTTGTTTGAATGTGTTTTGAATTCCATTTAATTCAATTTGCTTTGTAGAATGCACTTCACTTTCATTTGATTTATATAGCTTTGTTTGAATGTGTTTGACTTTCATTTAAATTAAAAAGCATTGTTTGAAATGTGTTTGACTTTCATTTGATTCAATTAGCTTTGTAGAATGTATTTTACTTTTATCTGATTTAATTAGCTTTGTTTGAATTTATTTGACTTTCCTTTGATTCAAATAGCTTTGTTTGAATGTGTTTTGACTTTCATTTAAATTAAAAAGCTTTTTTTGAATGTGTTTGACTTTCATTTGATTTAAAAGGCTTTGTTTGAATGTGTTTGACTTTCATTTGATTCAATTAGCTTTGTAGAATGTATTTTACTTTTATCTGATTTAATTAGCTTTGTTTGAATTTATTTGACTTTCCTTTGATTCAAATAGCTTTGTTTGAATGTGTTTGACTTTTATTTGATTCAATTAGCTTTGTAGAATGTATTTGACTTTCATTTTCTTCAAATAGCTTTATTTGAATGTGTTTGACTTTCAATTTGATTCAATTAGCTTTGTAGAATGTATTTGACTTTCATTTTCTTCAAATAGCTTTGTCTGAATGTGTTTGACTTTCATTTGATTCAAATAGCTTTTTAGAATGTATTTGACTTTCATTTGAATCAAATAACTTTGTTTGACTGTGTTTGACTTTCATTTGATTCAATTTGATTTGTAGAATGTATTTTACATTTATTTTATTTAATTAGCTTTGTTTGAATTTATTTGACTCTCATTTGATTTAAACAGCTTTGTTTGAATGTGTTTTACTTTCATTTGATTCAGTTTAACTTTGTAGAATGTATTTGACTTTCATTTGAATCAAATAACTTTGTTTGACTGTGTTTGACTTTCATTTAAATTAAAAAGCTTTGTTTGAATGTGTTTGACTTTCATTTGATTCAATTAGCTTTGTAGAATGTATTTTACTTTTATCTGATTTAATTAGCTTTGTTTGAATTTATTTGACTTTCCTTTGATTCAAATAGCTTTGTTTGATTGTGTTTGACTTTCATTTGATTCAATTAGCTTTGTAGAATGTATTTGACATTCATTTGATTCAAATAGCTTTATTTGAATGTGTTTTTTCTTTTCATTTGATTCAATTAGCTTTGTAGAATGTATTTTACTTTTATTTGATTCAAAATCTTTGTTTGAATGTGTATGACTTTCATTTAATTCAAATAGCTTTGTTTGAATGTGTTTGACTTTCATTTGATTCAATTAGCTTTGTAGAATGTATTTTACTTTTATCTGATTTAATTAGCTTTGTTTGAAATTTATTTGACTTTCCTTTGATTCAAATAGCTTTGTTTGATTGCGTTTTGACTTTCATTTGATACAATTAGCTTTGTAGAACGTATTTGACTTTCATTTTCTTCAAATAGCTTTGTTTGAATGTGTTTGACTTTCATTTGATTCACTTAGCTTTGTAGAATGTATTTGACATTCATTTAATTAAAATAGCTTTGTTTGAATGTGTTTGACTTTCATTTGATTCAATTAGCTTTGTTTGAATGTGTTTGACTTTCATTTGATGCAATTAGCTTTGTAGAATGTATTTTACCTTTATTTGATTTAATTAGCTTTGTTTGAATTTATTTGACTCTCATTTGATTCAAATAGCTTTGTTTGAATGTGTTTTACTTTCATTTGATTCAATTAGCTTTGTAGAATGTATTTGACTTTCATTTGATTCAAAATAACTTTATTTGAATGTGTTTGATATTCATTTGATTCAATTAGCTTTGTAGAATGTATTTGACTTTCATTTAATACGAAATCTTTGTTTTGAATGTGTTTGACTTTCATTTTATTCAATTAGCTTTGTTTGAATGTGTTTTACTTTCATTTGATTCAATTCGCTTTGTTGAATGTATTTGACTTTCAGTTAATACAATTAGCTTTGTTTGAATGTGTTTCACTTTCATTTGATTCAATTAGCTTCGTAGAATGCATTTCACTTTCATTTTATTCAAATAGCTTTGTTTGAATGTGTTTGACTTTCATTTGATACAATTAGCTTTGTAGAACGTATTTGACTGTCATTTGATTCAAATAGCTTTGTTTAAATGTATTTGACTTTCATTTGATTCAATTAGCTTAGTTGAATGTATTTGACTTTCATTTGATTCAAATAGCTTTGTTTGAAAGTGTTTGACTTTCATTAGATTCAATTAGCTTTGTAGAATGTGTTTGACTGGCATTTGATTCAAATAGCTTTTGTTTGAATGTGTTTGAATTTCATTTATATCAATTTGCTTTGTAGAATGCATTTCACTTTCATTTGATTTATATAGCTTTGTTTGAATGTGTTTGACTTTCATTTAAATTAAAAAGCTTTTTTTGAATGTGTTTGACTTTCATTTGATTTAAAAGGCTTTGTTTGAATGTGTTTGACTTTCATTTGATTCAATTAGCTTTGTAGAATGTATTTTACTTTTATCTGATTTAATTAGCTTTGTTTGAATTTATTTGACTTTCCTTTAATTCAAATAGCTTTGTTTGAATGTGTTTGACTTTCATTTGATTCAATTAGCTTTGTAGAATGTATTTGACTTTCATTTGATTCAAATAGCTTTATTTGAATGTGTTTTGACTTTCATTTGATTCAATTAGCTTTGTAGAATGTATTTGACTTTCATTTTCTTCAAATAGCTTTGTTTGAATGTGTTTGACTTTCATTTGATTCAATTAGCTTTGTTTGAATGTGTTTGACTTTCATTTGATTCAATTAGCTTTGTAGAATGTATTTGACTTTCATTTGATTCAAATAGCTTTGTTTGAATGTGTTTGACTTTCAGTTGATTCAATTAGCTTTGTAGAATGTATTTTTACTGTCATTTGATTCAAATAGCTTTGTTTGAATGTGTTTTAATTTCATTTAATTCAATTTGCTTTGTAGAATGCATTTCACTTTCATTTGATTTATATAGCTTTGTTTGAATGCGTTTGACTTTCATTTAAATTAAAAAGCTTTTTTTTGAATGTGTATGACTTTCATTTGATTTAAAAGACTTTGTTTGAATGTGTTTGACATTCATTTGATTCAATTAGCTTTGTAGAATGTATTTTACATTTATTTTATTTAATTAGCTTTGTTTGAATTTATTTGACTCTCATTTGATTCAAACAGCTTTGTTTGAATGTGTTTTTACTTTCATTTGATTCAATTAGCTTTGTAGATAGTATTTCACTTTCATTTGAATCAAATAACTTTGTTTGACTGTGTTTGACTTTCATTTGATTCAATTTGCTTTGTAGAATGTATTTGACTTTCATTTTCTTCAAATAGCTTCGTTTGAATGTGTTTGACTTTCATTTGATTCAATTAGCTTTGTAGAATGTATTTGACATTCATTTAATTCAATTAGCTTTGTAGAATGTATTTGACCTTCATTTGAGTCAAATAACTTTGTTTGACTGTGTTTGACTTTCATTTGTTTCAATTTGCTTTGTAGAATGTATTTGACTTTCATTTGATTCAAATAGCTTTGTTTGAATGTGTTTGACTTTCATTTGATTCAATTGGCTTTGTAGAATGTATTTGACTTTCATTTGATTCAAAATCTTTGTTTGAATGTGTTTGACTTTCATTTAATTCAAATAGCTTTGTTTGAATGTTTTTGACTTTCATTTGATTCAATTAGCTTTGTAGAATGTATTTGACTTTCATTTGAGTCAAATAACTTTGTTTAAATGTGTTTGACTTTCATTTGTTTCAATTTGCTTTGTAGAATGTATTTGACTTTCATTTTCTTCAAATAGCTTTGTTTGAATGTGTTTGACTTTCATTTGATTCAATTAGCTTTGTAGAATGTATTTTACTTTTTATCTGATTTAATTAGCTTTGTTTGAATTTATTTGACTTTCCTTTGATTCAAATAGCTTTGTTTGAATGTGTTTGACTTTCATTTGATTCAATTAGCTTTGTAGAATGTATTTGACTTTCATTTGATTCAAATAGCTTTATTTGAATGTGTTTGACTTTCATTTGATTCAATTAGCTTTGTAGAATGTATTTGACTTTCATTTTCTTCAAATAGCTTTGTTTGAATGTGTTTGATTTTCATTTGATTCAATTAGCTTTGTAGAATGTATTTGACATTCATTTAATTAAAATAGCTTTGTTTGAATGTGTTTGACTTTCATTTGATTCAATTAGCTTTGTTTGAATGTGTTTAACTTTCATTTGATTCAATTAGCTTTTTAGAATGTATTTGACTTTCATTTGATTCAAATAGCTTTGTTTGAATGTGTTTGACTTTTAATTGATTCAATTAGCTTTGTAGAATGTATTTTACTGTCATTTGATTCAAATAGCTTTGTTTGAATGTGTTTTAATTTCATTTAATTCAATTTGCTTTGTAGAATGCATTTCACTTTCATTTGATTTATATAGCTTTGTTTGAATGTGTTTGACTTTCATTTAAATTAAAAAGCTTTTTTTGAATGTGTATGACTTTCATTTGATTTAAAAGACTTTGTTTGAATGTGTTTGACTTTCATTTAATTCAATTAGCTTTGTAGAATGTATTTTACATTTATTTTATTTAATTAGCTTTGTTTGAATTTATTTGACTCTCATTTGATTCAAACAGCTTTGTTTGAATGTGTTTTTACTTTCATTTGATTCAATTAGCTTTGTAGAATGTATTTGACTTTCATTTGAATCAAATAACTTTGTTTGACTGTGTTTGACTTTCATTTGATTCAATTTGCTTTTGTAGAATGTATTTGACTTTCATTTTCTTCAAATAGCATTGTTTGAATGTGTTTTGACTTTCATTTGATTCAATTAGCTTTGTAGAATGTATTTGACATTCATTTAATTCAATTAGCTTTGTAGAATGTATTTGACCTTCATTTGAGTCAAATAACTTTGTTTGACTGTGTTTGACTTTCATTTGTTTCAATTTGCTTTGTAGAATGTATTTGACTTTCATTTGATTCAAATAGCTTTGTTTGAATGTGTTTGACTTTCATTTGATTCAATTGGCTTTCTAGAATGTATTTGACTTTCATTTGATTCAAAATCTTTGTTTGAATGTGTTTGACTTTCATTTAATTCAAATAGCTTTGTTTGATTGTTTTTGACTTTCATTTGATTCAATTAGCTTTGTAGAATGTATTTGACTTTCATTTGAGTCAAATAACTTTGTTTGAATGTGTTTGACTTTCATTTGTTTCAATTTGCTTTGTAGAATGTATTTGACTTTCATTTTCTTCAAATAGCATTGTTTTAATGTGTTTGACTTTCATTTGATTCAATTAGGTTTTGTAGAATGTATTTGACATTCATTTAATTAAAATAGCTTTGTTTGAATGTGTTTGACTTTCATTTGATTCAATTAGCTTTGTTTGAATGTGTTTGACTTTCATTTGATTCAATTAGCCTTTGTAGAATGTATTTGACTTTCATTTGATTCAAATAGCTTTGTTTGAATGTGTTTGACTTTCAATTGATTCAATTCGCTTTGTAGAATGTATTTTACTGTCATTTGATTCAAATAGCTTTGTTTGAATGTGTTTGAATTTCATTTAATTCAATTTTTCTTTGTAGAATGC
Source organism: Chenopodium quinoa (assembly GCF_001683475.1). Taxonomy (NCBI): domain Eukaryota; kingdom Viridiplantae; phylum Streptophyta; class Magnoliopsida; order Caryophyllales; family Amaranthaceae; genus Chenopodium; species Chenopodium quinoa. Next base: position 14,181 of record NW_018742778.1, read on the forward strand.
ATTTCACTTTCATTTGATTTATATAGCTTTGTTTGAATGTGTTTGACTTTCATTTAAATTAAAAAGCTTTTTTTGAATGTGTTTGACTTTCATTTGATTTAAAAGGCTTTGTTTGAATGTGTTTGACTTTCATTTGATTCAATTAGCTTTTGTAGAATGTATTTTACTTTTATCTGATTTAATTAGCTTTGTTTGAATTTATTTGACTTTCCTTTGATTCAAATAGCTTTGTTTGAATGTGTTTGACTTTCATTTGATTCAATTAGCTTTGTAGAATGTATTTGACTTTCATTTGATTAAAATAGTTTTATTTGAATGTGTTTGACTTTCATTTGATTCAATTAGCTTTGTAGAATGTATTTTACTTTTATTTGATTCAAAATCTTTGTTTGAATGTGTTTGACTTTCATTTAATTCAAATAGCTTTGTTTGAATGTTTTTGACTTTCATTTGATTCAATTAGCTTTGTAGAATGTATTTGACTTTCATTTAAGTCAAATAACTTTGTTTGACTGTGTTTGACTTTCATTTGTTTCAATTTGCTTTGTAGAATGTATTTGACTTTCATTTTCTTCAAATAGCTTTGTTTGAATGTGTTTGACTTTCATTTGATTCAATTAGCTTTGTAGAATGTATTTGACATTCATTTAATTAAAATAGCTTTGTTTGAATGTGTTTGACTTTCATTTGATTCAATTAGCTTTGTTTGAATGTGTTTGACTTTCATTTGATGCAATTAGCTTTGTAGAATGTATTTTACTTTTATTTTGATTTAATTAGCTTTGTTTGAATTTATTTGACTCTAATTTGATTCAAATAGCTTTGTTTGAATGTGTTTTTACTTTCATTTGATTCAATTAGCTTTGTAGAATGTATTTGACTTTCATTTGATTCAAATAGCTTTATTTGAATGTGTTTGAATTTTCATTTGATTCAATTAGCTTTTGTAGAATGTATTTGACTTTCATTTAATACGAAATCTTTGTTTGAATGTGTTTTGACTTTCATTTTATTCAATTAGCTTTGTTTGAATGTGTTTTACTTTCATTTGATTCAATTCGCTTTGTTAAATGTATTTGACTTTCAGTTAATACAATTAGCTTTGTTTGAATGTGTTTCACTTTCATTTGATTCAATTAGCTTCGTAGAATGCATTTCACTTTCATTTTATTCAAATAGCTTTGTTTTGAATGTGTTTGACTTTCATTTGATACAATTAGCTTTGTAAAACGTATTTGACTGTCATTTGAATTCAAATAGCTTTGTTTAAATAGATTTGACTTTCATTTGATTCAATTAGCTTAGTAAGAATTTATTTGACTTTCATTTGATTCAAATAGCTTTGTTTGAATGTGTTTGACTTTCATTTGATTCAATTAGCTTTGTAGAATGTATTTGACTTTCACTTGATTCGAAAGCTTTGTTTGAATGTGTTTGACTTTTCATTAATTCAATTAGCTTTATTTTGAATGTGTTGGACTTTAATTTAATTCTATTAGCTTTATAGAATGTATTTGACTTCCATTTGATTCAATTAGCTTTGTTTGAATGTGTTTGACTTTTATATGATTCAATTAGCTTTGTAGAATGTATTTGACTTTTATTTGATTTAATTAGCTTTGTTTGAATGTGTTTGACTTTCATTTGATTCAATTAGCTTTGTAGAATGTATTTGACTTTCATTTGATTAATAACTTTGTTTGATTGTGTTTGACTTTCATTTGATTCAATTGCTTTGTAGAATGTATTTGACTTTCATTTTCTTCAAATAGCTTTGTTTGAATGTGTTTGACTTTCATTTGATTCAATTAGCTTTGTTTGAATGTGTTTGACTTTCATTTGATTCAATTAGCTTTGTAGAATGTATTTGACTTTCATTTGATTCAAATAGCTTTGTGGTTTGACTTTCAATTGATTCAATTAGCTTTGTAGAATGTGTTTGACTGTCATTTGATTTAAATAGCTTTGTTTGAATGTGTTTGAATTTCATTTAGATCAATTTGCTTTGTAGAATGCATTTCACTTTCATTTGATTTATATAGCTTTGTTTGAATGTGTTTGACTTTCATTTAAATTAAAAAGCTTTTTTTGAATGTTTGACTTTCATTTGATTTAAAAGGCTTTGTTTGAATGTGTTTGACTTTCATTTGATTCAATTAGCTTTGTAGAATGTATTTTACTTTTATCTGATTTAATTAGCTTTGTTTGAATTTATTTGACTTTCCTTTGATTCAAATAGCTTTGTTTGAATGTGTTTGACTTTCATTTGATTCAATTAGCTTTGTAGAATGTATTTGACTTTCATTTGATTTAAATTTGAATTTATTTGATTTGATTTTGTTTGAATGTGTTTGACTTTCATTTGATTCAATTAGCTTTGTAGAATGTATTTGACTTTCATTTGAATTAAATAACTTTGTTTGAATGTGTTTGACTTTCATTTGATTCAATTAGCTTTGTAGAATGTATTTGACATTCATTTAATTAAAATAGCTTTGTTTGAATGTGTTTGACTTTCATTTGATTCAATTAGCTTTGTTTGAATGTGTTTGACTTTCATTTGATTCAATTAGCTTTTAGAATGTATTTGACTTTCATTTGATTCAAATAGCTTTGTTTGAATGTTTTGACTTTCATTTGATTCAATTAGCTTTGTAGAATGTGTTTGATCATTTGATTCAAATACTTTGTTTGAATGTGTTTGAATTTCATTTAGATTCAATTTACTTTGTAGAATGCATTTCACTTTCATTTGATTTATATAGCTTTGTTTGAATGTGTTTGACTTTCATTTAAATTAAAAAGATTTTTTTTAATGTGTTTGACTTTCATTTGATTTAAAAGGCTTTGTTTGAATGTGTTTGACTTTCATTTGATTCAATTAGCTTGTAGAATGTATTTACTTTTATTTGATTTAATTAGCTTTGTTTGAATTTATTTAACTCTCCTTTGATTCAAATAGCTTTGTTTGAATGTGTTTAACTTTCATTTGATTGAATTAGCTTTGTAGAATGTATTTGACTTTCATTTGATTCAAATAGCTTTATTTGAATGTTTTGACTTTCATTTGATTCAATTAGCTTTGTAGAATGTATTTGACTTTCATTTAATTAAAATAGCTTTGTTTGAATGTGTTTGACTTTCATTTGATTCAAATAGCTTTATTTGAATGTGTTTGACTTTCATTTCAATTAGCTTTGTAGAATGTATTTGACTTTCATTTGATTCAATTAGCTTTGTTTGAATGTGTTTGACTTTCATTTGATTCAATTAGCTTTGTAGAATGTATTGACTTCATTTGATTCAAATAGCTTTGTTTGAATGCGTTTAACTTTCATTTGATTCAATTAGATTTGTAGAATGCATTTCACTTTCATTTGATTAAATAACTTTGTTTCAATGCGTTTGACTTTCATTTGATTCAAATAGCTTTTTTAATGTGTTTGACTTTCATTTGAT
>NW_018742779.1:0-34393 GCF_001683475.1 Chenopodium quinoa
TTGACTAACCCATATCCCGAACTTTAGAGAACTAGAGCCATGGTTAGGTTGCAAACTCATTGCATCATATTGTGCCTACTTGACTAATTGTGCATTATTGTTGTGCATACTCTATGTGTTTTTCTTAACCGTTTGTTTGACTTGTGCTAAGATTAAATAAATTGATGACTAAAAGAACTTTGCCTAATTAATTAATTAATTAATGAATTTGAGTAAATAAAGTCTAATATTTTAACCAGAATTGACCTAGTACGACTTTAGGCATACCCCTGTTGATTAATAATACCGAAAGCAGTTTCAGATCGAAGCTCCATCAATGGCGCCAAAGTCCAAACTGTAGCGCCACCCTGTGGAGTGTGGCGCCTGGCGACAATTCTGTCGTCTGTCGCTACACTGCAAAGAGAGGCGCCATTCTTGTCGTTTTGGCGACAGTTCGGTTTATTGCTCGAGTCATCATCTTGTGTCTAATTAAACAGTTTGCTAATTAATTCTGTTAATTATACCTTGTTAAGTCGTTAATTGAGTCTAGTCACATAGTCTAGCCACATGGTCATGACACGAGTCTTAACATGCCACCTACACTCACTAGTCTTAGCACACACTTTGAGTATATATCACCATGACCATGTCTTAGGTTCACGCATGAGTTTTTTTTTCGTCATTTGAGTTGGGGTACATTCTATTCCTAATTTTTCACATCTCTCCATCTACATGTTTTCTCCATATCACCACCCTCATTTTTCTACCTTCTTCTATTCATTGCATGTTGAATAAAGTTTGAGTCAAACCATTAACAACGAATATCCCCAAATTCCTTTTCCACAGTACTTGGTCGAGAGAGAAGGGCGATTAATCAAGGATAACCTCTTATTCAAGTCTTACTTTTTGATAAACCGATTCGTCAAAAGAGGAAGGCTAAAAAGATAATGGCAACTCAAGAGGAAGTTAATGAACTCAGGAGTCAATTGACTGATGTGACTGAGGTGTTAAAGGCTTTAACCCTCAAAATTGATGACCCTGTGAAGCAACAACAAATGAACCTCATGCAAGAAAGCTTGAGCAAGCTATCTAGTGACTATAAATTTCAGGGCATTAGTTCACAAGGGGTCTCGCTGGACAAGGAACTTCTTCCGCTAAGTTCAATGCCAACGACATCCCAAAATTCAAGGCAACAGATAACCCTTACTTTCATCTAAGAGCTTTTGAAACCATAATGAACATTAAGGGGATTGATAAGAAAGTCTTTCATTCTTTGTTTTCTTTATATCTTGAGACCGTTTGTCAACAATGACTCTTTTCCCTCGACAAAGAGAACCTCTTCTTGGGAATCGATAGCAAACACTTTCATAGATAGATATAAGTGCAACATTCAAGATGAAACAGACCACAGACAACTTGAGATGTTAAAACAAAAGGAAAAAGGGTTCACTTCTTTCTTCAACAAATGGAGGGAAACTTCCGCTAACATGGTTAAATTTCCTACCGAAAAAGAATTTGTGAGGATGTTTATCAAGAATCTCCAAGGGAAGTATTCAAAGCACTTAAAATACCAATACAATTTGAAAACTTTTAAGGCTGTGTATAATATAGACATTGAAATTGAAGAGACCTCTTGAAAGATAATAGTGCGAGAGGAAAGAAGAACGACCATCCTTCTTCCTCTCCCATTAATGAAGTACATGCTACGAACACCTCTAAATCGCGGATCCAAAGGTCAAAAAAGTGTTCACTCCACTTGGTATGAGTTATGAAACAGCTTTCGAGAAGCTACATCACAAAGGAATAGTCATGCCCATAGGTCCCATCAAAGATCCAGTTCCAGAAGCCAGGCCACCCAAGTGGGACCCTAATAAGCACTGCAAATATCACCAAGGAAAGGGTCACGATACTGAGGAGTGTTGGAAACTCAAAGAAGCTATTCAAGATCTGATCGATAACAATGAAACTTCCGAGATTCTAGCCATCGAAGAAGATCAAACATCCTTCGATCCATCACTTCTTATCACACATGTAGATGAGCCCATGATCGAGACAGCTTATATAACCTCTCTCGATGAAGTGGCCATAATTGAGGAGGATGAAAGTCTTTTCTTAGATAATACCAGGGAAGACTCGCCAAGTCTAAAGAAGGACGTTCGAAAACTGCAAGATGTTGTTGCCATGCTCTTGAACGTGGTAGAAGGAGTAGAAAATCGGGTGATGATTATCGAACAAAATTCTTGCCAAGGATTTAATGAAGAACTCAATGCTCCTAAGCCACGGGAAAAACGGACCATTGAAGAATACACACCAATAGGAATGACTTACAATGAAGCTTTTGACTATCTTCACGATCAAGGTCTTATTCACCCCATTAGTCCCAGTCAAGACCCTCCACCTGAAAAAACGGTTTCTTAATTGGGATCCAAATTCTTATTGTCGATACCATAGAGGTCGTGGTCACACCACTAAAGTATGTCTCGCCCTCAAAGATCGTGTTCAAGATCTCATTGATTCAAATCTCTTTCATGTTCCCTTGCGCGACAAGAAGGCCAAGATCAGTAAAATAACAACAGTGGCTGTAAAAGAAAGAAGAACGACTTTCCTTTTTCTTCCGAAAACACCTACTCTAGTAACAATATTGATACTTGCGACCTTAATGAAATCTTAGCCATGGATAATCGAGGATTTAGAAAGCAACTAAGAAAGGATTTCACCCCTATTGGAATTAGCTACGATGATGCTTTCGATCGACTCCATGCAAAGGGACTCATTACTCCTATTGGACCTATTCAAGATCCCCCACTTGAGAAGAAATTTCCTAGTTGGAACCCAAATGTACGCTGCAGGTACCATCAAGGTAGGGGTCATACTACTAAGAGGTGTTGGAAGCTAAAGGAAGCAATCCAATATTTGATCGACAATAACGGGCTTCCAATACCTCCAGTCGGCAAGAATACCAAGTGATGATAAACAAAAGGCAAGAGGCGAGCTGCAACGACAAGATTACATGATCTCTCCTTTTTCTATTTCTTTTTCATTTTTTCCTCTCCCCAATAAATCTAGCATAGGCATTTTTTTCCCTTGAATTTAATTTTGTAGATTATTTCTTTTTCCCTTTTAATAAAATGAGCATTTATTTTCTTGCATATGATCATTTCATTACATTAAAAAAAAATCATTGTCAAATTAAGCACAAGGTATACCAATGATTTGAGGCACCCCTTGTAGCCACATCATATCACCTTTCACCCTTCTAATTTACAATCCTTTATTCATAAACCACTTTGAGCCTCGTCTAACGATAGACCCTTCATTTTTCAACCTACATCTACCAAACCTGGGAGGGGATAGTGTGCAACTTATGCAGTTTCAATTTCATAAAAAGCTTGAGTGACTTCAAAAGATTAAAATAGCAAAAAATAAAAAAATAAAAGTAAATAAAAGTGTACAAAAAGGGCAAGTGTTCCAATGTCTTTGACATGAACGTGTCTTTGATATGAACACGTCTCAGATTGCGTCTCTTATCGAGTGCTCGGTACCGTGCCTGAGAAACATGAATGCCAAGTGAGTGATAGACCGCATGATCGGGATTTCCACACTTATAAAAATGAAATAAATGCTAAAGCAAAAGAGAGAGAGCTAAAAAAGAGTAGAAAACCTCAAGCATGAAAATACAAATACTTAATAGCAAGGTTGCACACCTTCGAGGCTTATCTAGGGTCTTGAGCCTTTATCCCCTTCTTCTTCAAATCTTTAGCCTAACCACGTTACAACCCTTAAAAAGACCTTTTTGAGGTATACACACACACTTGTGTGAGGTTCGGCTAGAGCTACGTTCGGCCTGATTCCTAACGGATACGTAGGCAACCTCACATCGAGGTGCGGCCGTAATAAAAAATTGCATTCATATTTACATTCACACTTCATGGTCATATCAAAGGATCTCCTACGCTCATCCCTATTCACTTAGAGCTAGACTGGGCTTGATCCCTACATCATTAGCTTACCTAGCCTAAAGTCACCACCATTTGACTCTTTTAAAAAACAATATCTTTCCACACACTTAGCCCTTGTGGCCTAACTTTAGTGTAACTTTCACACACTACACAGATACATGACCAAATACACTTTCCCTTAGGAACCCTTTGTCATGAAATCTTAACACAACGTTGAAGCATGGATTGTCATGTCAAAATCACTCATCAATCATAATCATCATTGCATCACAAAGTATTAAGTGCTTAAACTCCGTGCCTAAGTTACCTAAATACTTTCATTATCGAGTCAACTAGGATAGTATAAGATGTTACAATCCTTGTACTGTGAGAAACAACATTTGACTAAGCTCATTCAGCATGCACCTTCAAAAACTTCGCTTTCTTTTTTGGGTCTTTCTTTTTCGGGAGAAAGTCGGTACCCTCCACAAAAATGACGGAAATTTTTGCTTTTTTGCATTTTCGAGTCGCACGATCATAATGCAATGCACACACGGGTCATGAGTCACACATGTCATTTCACTTCGAGTCGAGTCAACCTCGAGTCATCACAGCAAGTCAAGTTTATACCTTGAGTCATGTCGTGTCAATGAGTCAAGCGACATTAAACCTTAGGTCGATGAAGGAGTTATGTCTTCGATAAGTGCAATTACTAGATATATCAAGGATCACGATTATGGAGATAATTAGTTCATTCTATGGGTCGTCAATGTTTGGTGCTAGATATGACAATTGATCTTTGGGCTAGCTTAATGGCCTAAAGCCTTATAGAATGGATCCTATAAGGTCACACATAAGAGTATTGGGTTAAACAAGTTAGAGGCCCATTATTGGGCCTCATGAGTTCATGACATACATGTTGATAATTGGGCTTGGATAGTTAGAAGAGTCTAATGGGTCTTTGGACTTGACATGGTTTTATTTCTAGATATGATCTATAAATATAAACCATGCCTAGGGTTGCGTTACATAACAATTGACATACAATGAATTGTCACACAAGCAACCAGGTTTCCCAAAACCCTAACTCTCTCTCTCTCTACTCGGCCCTCTCTCTCTCCTCCCTGTCCGTACAGCCCTCCTCCTTGGTGGCGCGTGTGGTGGTGCGTGGGTGGTGTTGTGGTGTGTTCGTGGCTCAAATCTCCGTTGAAGGTTGATTGAAGTGTTTAGTCACAACTAACTAGCATTAGTGGAGGTTTAATCCATGCTCGTGGACTAAGTAGAGGAATCACGCTTGGGGTTCTTTATCTCCCATTGTTCTTGCTCGATCGCACGTGGAATCACGCTTCAAAGGTACGATTATATGTTCTTTATGTGTTATGCATTAGATCTTGGGATTAGGTACTGTATGAATATGATTCATGTATTTCCGCTGCGTAGTACCTATAAACTCCTACAGTGGTATCAGTTAGCCTATTGCATTTACGCATATTGACTATAATTCTTTGATAGTCCACAATTTTAATTCAATTAGGAGGGAGATTAATTTAATTATAGTTCAATTATTATTTTTAATGTGATTAAAATTTTGGAATTGATTAAATGTGATTTAATTATGCTCAAATAGCCATGAAGATGACCGTTTTTAGCCCTAATATGTTCGAAAATTTCGAACCCCCTAACCCTAAATTTCGAATTTTTCGAAAATCCTAGCCCTAAAATATGATTTTTGTGCTTGATTTTGAATTAATTTGTTTACTATGTAATTAATGATTTTAATCTATTTGATTTCATGATAAATTATGAATTTTTCATGATCAAATTATTTAATTTAAGTGTTAAATTAAATTGGGGATTAATTTCATGAACAACCCTAATTTCAAGATTGAATGTGATTTAATTTTGAAATTAATTGGACCACATTAACATTAATTTAATTTTACAAAATATGTTTTGTTTTATTTAAATTAAATTCAAAAAAAGGGGGGGTTTAGCAGCGGCAACCGCGGCTGGGTAGCGCAGCCACGGCGGCTGCGGCTGCAGGTGGTTCGGAGGGGGGGGGTGGGGCAGGAAAACGGGTCAGCAAAGGCAGCAACAACAGCACCGTGCAAGAGTTGCGCGGCACTGCTGCTGCTGCTGCTGCTGTGCACCGCTGCAGAGCAGCATACACCTCACGGTGTACGGCCACCGTGGCCGGCTTTGGCTGGACACACCACGATGGCTGGTGCACGGTTTTTTAAAAAAAAATATTTTAAAAAAAAATTTCAAGATAAATATGATTTATTTTGGATGAGATAAAATATTTTGAAAATATGATCTTTTATTTTGAAAGATAAAATCGATTTTATTTGGATAAAATCTTTTACTTAGGATAAAATCAAATATTCAAAAAGTTGTTATATTTGATATTATCCATATTTAAAGTTGTTAAATTAGTAATTATCCATAATTAAAGTGGTTAATTTTGGATAAGATTTGTTAGGATATTCTGAGCATATTTCCAAAAGGATAATAATTGATTTAAATAATGTGATTATCCCATAATTAACATTGGATATAATTAATTTAAAATTTTGTGATTGGCTAGTAATTAGGATAGAATTTCCTAACTTTGTTAGGATAATCTTTGAGGATAAATATGATTTATCTTTTAAGATTAAAATAATATTTGATTCTATCTCATGACTAATTTTAGAATATATGATATTTTATAATTGGTTATGAATAATATATGATATTATCTAATTACAGTTAATTAATTAAATATGAGATATTTAGGAGCCATGTTTCCTTTACTGTGAACATTCGATGTTGTAGTTTAGGAAAGCATGATGAGTGATTTATTATATGGCATTTTATAATATATGATTTTATATATTGCTATACAGACTAGTATGGCCCATAGATTCTAAATAAAGATCTGCGCATCGTTTCGTATTTTTTGTAATCTAAATACGGTCTGCGTACCGTTAAGTATTTTTGTAATTTAATTTATTTTATTTAAGTAGTAGATAGAATAGAATAGTATTACAGGTTGCAGTTAATCCAAGAATCCATGGAGTGGAGGCCCAAAGGTGCAAGATGGATGAGATCCATGAAGGTTAAGTGGGAGCTTTTGCTTTATTAGTTTTTCTTAGGATTAAGGGGTCATACTATGTCATGTTTTATTTATGCATTAGTAGATTATGCATGTTAGATTTTATTTATGTTGTTTAATGATGCGCTAGAGTTCACTAAATAATCACAACATAATGAATCTAGGTCCCAGAAATATTGAGGTAGCTTTTCCAATCAAAAACCCGATGAAACCTTCGATATTTATGATGGTTCATGCCAAAGCAGGGTGTCATATTATATCTTAGGGGAGTGGGGTAAAACAAATTTTACACTTTTGATTGGTTATACTCAACAAGGTTACCTAAAGAGTTTAGAACCTTGAAAGCTAAGGGTAATAATTAAACATGTGATGGTTAATTATTCAACCAAGAATTACAAAGAGTTGTAATCAGTAAAGAGTTTACTCACCTTGAAAATGTAATAGTTGATGGTAGGGCCAAAGTCCGGTCAATTATTGCACAAATAAAGGATCTTGGAATCATTCTATTCAATATGGATCAATTAAATTGAATGAATGTTTAAAAGTTACCAGTTTTATAATCGCTTAAAGTACTTTAAATTTTATTAAACATAATTGAATTTTGCGTTTACTTATTAGTAACATGTCGTTCTAATTTTATTATTAAATATAATCTCCTCGATTGGAAATAAAGTTGAGAAACGTTCTCAAAAAGTTAAAAGATAATCCATAAATCTATATTCCAATTTTGCTAAGATGGCTCTAAAAGGCAAGTTTTAGAAACCTATGTCATATGTCCAGGTTAGTTTTATTCAAAATGTTTGAGTAAAATGCCAACACATCTTCATTTTGAAAAGTGTTTCAAGGGATATAATGAGATGGGAGGTACAAACCCTCTAAAAGACAAGTATAGAAGTCTAATAAAATCTCTTATCTTCAATATGATTGAATATAAGAAAGTGATTGGAAATCTCTATGATCAAAAGTTGATCAAATGACGCTATTCTTCATCCACTTTATATAAGAGTTAAATAGTTGATTAAACTCTAATATGAATGATGATTGAATAGACTTAGCAAAATCATGAAATGTGCTTAAAGTAGTTAAGCAAAGTATCATTTTGAACCTAAGAGAAGTGTTCTACGTGGCTCAAATGGGAAAGTTTTAGGAATATATGAGGATTGCGTTAAGAAGTTATGGGCCAAGAAATGCAAACAAGTTGTTACTTCTCAAACCTAAAACTACTTATATGCTAAAAGTTGTTATGAACAACAAATGTTTCAAATTAAATGGACCAATTCCAATTGATTAGAAACTACCTCATATAGTTGGAAGGTAAAAGAATGGAAAATGTTCCAAATTTAAGAAGTATATTATAGAAATTGATTTAGCACATTGCTACTTGTTGGACATATGATGTCTTATTTAGTTCTCTCTCATTGAGAATGAGGTTGAATTAAATGAATAAGTATGACTAAAGGAGAAATAAATCTACAAGTTTAGAAGCAAATGTTGCTACTTCACAAGTGGAGTCTACGAGTCTGGAAGCAAAAAGTTGCAACTTTACAAGTAGAGCCTATATTTCACCTTACCTTGTTATTGGCTAGAATTAAATAAATGTTATTCATTCTTGCTATCATCAAAACACCATTCGATGTTAGTACTGACTAAGCATCGAAGATTCAAAAACGTGGAATAAATGTTATTCTATGCTTCATTGAGTCATAATGTGTTTTGAGTTGCTAAATAGGTTCATAGTTATATATGATAGAAATAATTGAACCATTTCTATAAATGAATTGTCTCTAAAATATCAAATAATTCGAACAAAAATGAACATTGAACGCGAAAGATCCAAAGGGATGGACTTTCAATATCATTAGATTATGAATCCATTGATATATGTAATTATCATTCTAATTTGAAAATTTGACAAAATCACCATTTAGAGAAATGATGATGTGAACTCAAGGTCGAATACATATTGATGTAAGAAAAACCAAAGGTTCAAAGACTAGAGACACACAATAAAACTTCATTTGTGATATGATCACTATTTATGCTTATTTGAAGCATGGAAGTGAAAATTTTGAAAAGTTCAAAAATGTTCAGTATGAAGTTCAGTATCAACTTGGCAAGATAATGATTACATTACAATATGATTGTAAATGTGAAAATTTAAGTCAAGACATATACTTGGCAACACATTCAAAATATTGCGATATGATCGTAATAATAAGAATTTAAGTCAAGACCTTGATGAACATCCAAGAGTTGTGAAATCGTTTTACGACAAACTCCGAAAGAAAACCTTGTGAAGTGTTTATGAAAGGAGCTATCAATCTATATGAGATACATTTTGATAATGGATGTAAATTACCTATCTTCCAACCATTGTTCAAGGGATATACTTTTAAGAAGAGCTACAAAACTAAACAAACTACATAGGTCAAATCAAATTGTAGCAAAGGCTTCATATGTGATATGGATAAGAAAATTTATTATTAAGTCTTTCTACAAAGCAAGGAATAAGAGATGTATTAAATCATTTAATGCACGATCAATTCCTATACAGAGCACGGGGTACTACTACACAAATCATACTTAGCACAAAATGTTTGTTGCTCAAGTAGGTGCCCTTATGGAAATTGTTCCAAAAGGTCAAGCGGGAGTAGTATAAATCTCGAAAGAGTTCGAAAAAAGCAACAAACAAACATGGCTCAAACCATGGTTGGTTCACCCTATGCTAAATATTCCTCCTCAAAAGGCAAGTGGGAGTATAAGAATCTTGAAAAGTTCGAGAGCCTTGAAAGAGTTCAAGAAAAGTGAATTCGAAAATCTTGAAGAAATTTGAGAAGTAATCGAATCAAAGCAACAATATGAGCATGATTCACCTCATGTTACAAGTGACAACGCATGGTCTCATTAAGTGTAATGGGAATAATAACCATGTGTCGAAGGTAGTACATTCCAAGTGCACATCCTCTATTTTCGTTTCTCATTGAAAACTAAACAAAGTTGTTGTATGAGTTTCAATTGTTGCATCAAACCCACAACAATGACTAGCATATGTAAAACTTAGTCAAAGAAACATGATTTCATATTGATTAAGATTTCTAAAACATTCGTTTTGGAACATGATGATTATGCAAGTAATAAAGATGATTTGACAAGTTATAACTCCAAGTGGTTTAAAAACCAGGAAATCTGAAATAGATTCTAAGTCTGTAAGCAAGTGTATGACACTTGTATAATTTGCCTAATTGGGTGAGCCCCATTATAAGAAAAACAAACAAGAAAGAAAAATGTTTTCTAAGTAAGCAAAGACTTGTTAAAGGATTCAACTAATTCATAGTATGACTATGACTACGACGAAAACTTTACATTAGTCATGTTGCAAAAGATCTATTAAAGATATTTTAGTGATTACTACCTTATAAGATTTTGTAGATGGACTTCAAAACACTTTATTGAAATTGTTCATGAAAGAAGATTTGTATATGATACAATCAAAAGTTTGAAGATCCAATAATCCTGGGGATGCATAGCATCATGGAGTTAGTGTTCTTAATTTTGTGAGTAAATCAAATTGTTTGATGTTCTCGTAAAATGAAGAAAATGTCTTGTGTGTACAAGATGTTTAGTGGGAGCTATGAAGTCTTCTTGGTCTAGTATAAAGAGAAATTATTCATTGCTTGAAGGGTCAAGTAATGGATGATGCATTTTGTATGAAAAACCTTGAAGAGAATGATGAGTACATTTGGGATTCAAAATCTATAGAGATAGGTTTTGATGGATGTTTGAATTTGGTTAAGAAGCTTATATTGATAAGATTCTTATAAGGTTCAACATTATATTGAAAGGAGTTTCAATCCCATGTAACATGACACATTTCTTAATGATTCAATACTTTGAGAAAGGTTGATGAGACTAAGGTTTTGAGTGATGATCCTTATGCAATTCGCAAAGGATGCATCATGCATGCCATAGACTATACTCGTTTATTTGATTCACGTGTTTTTAGAACAAGTGATAATAGGTTTCAATCGAAATCCAATGTGATGTTGGAATACAAATTAGAAATTCCAAAATTCCTAGTAAAGGGATTAAAGAAGATTCTTAGTGTATGGAGATGAATATTATTAAAATTTAGAAATTGCAAAATTCATGTTTTTGAGAATGTCTCATGAACTCTACTTAATAAACCCCTTCCATTTCCAAAGCATGAGAAACATACTAAAGAAACTGGATTGAGGCAAATAGTGTAATTAGAAGTTGTATTTGTTTTTGGAGAAAAACAAGTTACATATGTAATACATTCATTTACAGAATTATGTTTATCAATTGAGACAAAGTTTCAATCTTATTTAATCGTGGTTTCAAGATTAAATAAAATGTCCAGAATAATTATGAATTGATGGGCTCATTAGGTTGATGACCTGGTGAATGAAACCCCACAGGTGAACTAAATTCATACATTATTTAAGTTCCTAGTTCGAAATCATTAAAGTGGACATAAATGATTTCAATTAATGGACTAGCATGTAAGATGGATTGGATAGTGCAGTTTCATGGGCTATAGGAGCATAGTGATGACGCTCGATCAATCACATGGATATGCATGAATGATGCATGATCGAACTATTGACCTACTTTGAAGTTCAAGTATAGAACTTCCGGATATATTAGTGGATTCCTTTGACATGAGTGGAACACGGATTCCATTCAATGATTGATTTAACTGTGGTACATTCAAACGTTCAGCCGTAGCTGAGGATTATAAAGGGTGTTTCCCGGTTGCTTCATGAGTTGAGTGGGAGCTTTGGTTGCCACAAGATTGGATTGAGTCTACCTATTTAATTAGGAATGTGTCTTGGCCCCTTGAAGAGGGAGAATTCAGAAAATGCATGGCCGTGCTCAAATGCTTTACATAGTAATCATTTGTTCTGTGAATCTCACTCAGTTTTTCAAGAAAAGATTTGTATACTAATATGATCACGACATGAGATGCAATAATATTATCAAATCGACACACATTGACTTAAGGAATTTAAATATTGTGCACTTGTCTCAGACAAGTGGGAGATTGAAGGAGTTATGTCTTCGATAAGTGCAATTACTAGATATATCAAGGATCACGATTATGGAGATAATTAGTTCATTCTATTGGGTCGTCAATGTTTGTTGCTAGATATGACAATTGATCTTTAGGCTAGCTTAATGGCCCAAAGCCTTAAAGAATGGATCTTATAAGGTCACACATAAGAGTATTGGGTTAAATAAGTTAGAGGCCCATTATTGGGCCTCATGAGTTCATGACATACCATGTTGATAATTGGGCTTGGATAGTTAAAAGAGTCTAATGGGTCTTTGGACTTGACATGGTTTTATTTCTAGATATGATCTATAAATATAAATCATGCCTAGGGTTGTGTTACATAACAATTGACATACAGTGAATTGTCACACAAGCAACCAGGTTTCCCAAAAACCCTAACTCTCTCTCTCTCTCTCTCTCTCTACTCGGCCCTCTCTCTCTCCTCCCTGTCCGTACGGCCCTCCTCCTTGGGTGGCGCGTGTGGTGGTGCGTGGGTGGTGTTGTGGTGTGTTCGTGGCTCAAATCTCCGTTGAAGGTTGATTGAAGTGTTTAGTCACAACTAACTAGCATTAGTGGAGGTTTAATCCATGCTCGTGGACTAAGTAGAGGAATCACGCTTGGGGTTCTTTATCTCCCATTGTTCTTGCTCGATCGCACGTGGAATCACGCTTCAAAGGTACGATTATATGTTCTTTATGTGTTATGCATTAGATCTTGGGATTAGGTACTGTATGAATATGATTCATGTATTTCCGCTGCGTAGTACCTATAAACTCCTACAGTCAACCTAAGATAATTAAAGAAATTAGCAAAGTCCTATAGTCAAAATAAATACAGGTGCAGCGGAATAGGGAAGACCCTACTCCAGTGCCAGACGAAAACATCTAGCGTCTGGCAACAATTTTTAGCGCTTGGCGCTAGATCCCAGCATCTGGCGACATATCCAATTCTTGGCGCCAGAGATATTTCAGCAGCGACAGAACGCTCAACCACTCAGAGCAGTTATTTCAACCTCTTTCAGCAAATTTTGGGTTCATTGGTACGCTAGTTAGCCCATATGAGCAATTTGACAGTGTAATACCCCGTATTTTTAATGTATTTTATAAATTATTTATTTAATTATAAAATATATTTTTGGGTCAAACTATTTTAATTATTGGATTATTAATAGAGCAAGTATTTATATTTAAGTCAATAAACTAATTCATCCTACTTTTGTATTTGGGTTAACTATTTTAAGTCCATGACTATATGAAGCCCAAACCTACACTAATTACCTACACTATATATATCTACTAGATCCCCAAAATTCCCCACACAAAAAGTCAAATGGTCAAAATGGACTATTTTTCCTTTTCTTTTCTTTTCTTTTCCTTTTCTTTTCTTTTTTTCTTCTTCTTTTCTTTTCTTTCCCATTTCCTCCTTCCCGTGAGAACAGAGCAGCCACGCCACCCCGTGCTGATGCTGCCGCCGGGAACGGTCAGTCGGCCGGTCAGCCACTGGCGGCGACCCCAGCAGCCACGCCGCCCCCTCTCCTCTTTTCCTTCTTTTCTTTTTCTCTTTCTTCTTTATTTCCTTTAATTTCCTCTTTGTTTTCACGTAGGAACCCCAAGCCAGCCATGACGTGGGTTCGACCACCGACCCACTGCTGTCCGACAATCCAGTCGGAACTCCGGCCGCCCCAGCAGCCGCCGGCGACCAGCCGACCACCACCACCACGGGTCACCTTCTTCTTCCCTTTTCTCTCCTCTTTTCATTCTAGCTATTTTGATGATTTTATTTATGGGTTTTGGTTTTAATTATTCAAAGTATGTTTGATTAGTATCATAATTATGTTTTGGTGGTTAAAGATTGTAAATTTTAAATAATAAAGTGTTTTATTTTCAGATTTCATAAAATTATAAGTTAAGGTTTTAATTATTAAAGTGTTGATTTTTTAGGGTTCTAACTTACAATTGATTTGGGGGTTTTATATACCCATTGATTGTAAGTGGTAATAAAGCTTAAAGATTGTATCTTTATGAAATTTTAATGAAATTTTAATGGGTTTTTGTTAATAGAATAATGCTGGAATTTTTATTTACGTACTACTTTTGTGTATTAATTAAAGGGAGTTGATTACCTATAAGTAGAGAATATTTTAAGTGGTTTTAATATAATTTTCAGATTTTTTTTAAAAGGGTTTAAGCCTTAAAAAGTATGCTGGAATTTTTATGTGAACACTATAATTGAGTTTTCACTTTGTGGTTTTAATTACTCTCTTAAGGAGAGAGTTTTAAAGGTTTTAAACCAAAATTTCAGCTTGTTAGTGAGGTTTTAAAATGTTTAAAAGTTGTTGGAAATTTGTGTATACTAAGGTAATTAATAGGTTTATTGTTTCTTTATGTAGGAGACTTGGTTCGAGAGGTGTTGTAGTGTAATTGACCATTTTAAGAGCTTAATTGAGGTACGTTCGCATATTTAGCATATTTTGATGATGTCGAATCATGCTAGGCATGATTTCAATTAATTACAAGTAGTATCATGCTAAGGTTTATGTATGGAATTGTGAATTTATGATGTTTGTGGTTGAATTGGGAAGCATGAATTATTTGTGATGGTTATAGATTGGAAGATTATATTTTGGGCATGTTGTGTTTGAACCACATTTTTATTTATGGCATGTTAGAAGGCATGATTAATTAAACTACATGTTTAATTATGTTTGTAATATTGAAAAGGAATTTTATTATGGTTCAAATAATTTTTATTGATGCTTTAAGCATGAGGAAGGAGCTATATAAGTGTCTATGTACACAAGGAATAAATTGTATGTTGGTGCCTTTGTGCATTTAAGGTGTTTTTAACACCGAGGGATAGGATTTTTGGCGCATTATGCGTTTAAGGTGTCTTTGACACTGAGGTAGAATTAAAAAGGGTTCAACAATAAATAATATGTGGTCACTAATTATTCAAGAATTAAATTGGTATGTTTGTTTGATTGTATAATTATTGTTGATTGACTTATTATGCTTTGAGAGTCATCACCAAGTCTAATAATATGTAAATAACGTAAAGTGAAAGAGATTACGCACCAAAACTCTTGGAACGTATATACCTTGAGTATGAACAATGGGGGGAGTTATGGGGTTTTATATTTAACCATAACTTCCAATGGAGTACAGGACGTTGTATATTCCTTTTTTATTATTTATTATTATGCGCAGGAATTCCGCCACCTTTGTGTGGTTTTGTCGATGGCACGGTTAGCTCCCGTGCCAGTTAACCTCAAATTTATTTGGGGGAGGTTAATAGGTGGAAACCCGTTCGATGCGTAATCAATGCAAAATGAATTAATTAGTGTCTAGTCATTGTGTCTTGTTGATTGGTGTGTGTGCTTGTGAACAGGTGCAATGAGGTAAGTGTGTGTTGATAGGTGAAAGCATGTTAGTGTGTTTAATTACGCTTATGTACTCAGTTTTGCTGATTGTGTGTGTTTGTGTGTTTTGGCCATGTCTTTATCTTGGCCCTATGATGACCAATTTTTAATAGAGAGTAGTGGAGACAAGTAGAGATAAGCTTTTCAGGTATTGAGGCATATTCATGATGGGGCAGAGTGAAGAGCGAATCATGCTAGTTTATATTAGTTACAATGTGTTTCTACGTTAATTATTTATGCTAATATTTATATGTGGAGCTAACATCAAGTTTGGATTTGGTTTGGTTTTTAATAAGGGCCTTTAATGGTTCCAAGTTGTAGGTTGATTTTCATTTTTACTTCGCTCATTTTGGTTTTAACTTTACTTTCGTTTGGTTAGCTTTTCATGTTAGGTTGTTTTGGAAATGTTTTTAAAATTATTCTTCCGTTGTGTATATTTGATATTTGCCTTAACCGTTTTCACGGTGGCGGTAATGTCTTAGATATTCCTATTTAAAGTTTTATACAGGGCAAAACAGGTATTTTAAAATAAAGGAATTTCTAGGGTGTTACAGACATGATCAAGTAGCCAGCTTGATTACAATCGCAATAAGTGATCGACCAGACGAAAGATCATCTCACTTAGCTTAAAAGCGCCTAAGCATTGGCTCATCGCAGACACACCAACGTACTGGTTCATAAATAACAGAGACACCGACATACTGGTTCATAAACAGCAGAGGCACCGACATAATGGTTCACAAGCAGCAAACCGCCGACGTACTGGCATAGCGGAAGCAAAGTTCAAGCGAGCTTTAGAGATTGACAAGCGTTGGTCTTCGGAAATTTTTCTTCGGAATATTATCGCACTAAACATTCAAGCTCTTTTTGTTCAGAGACGCGTGGACATTTCTTTCAAGCTCTTTTGTTCAGAGACCCGTGGACATTTCTTTCAAGCTCTTTTGTTCAGAGACGCGTGGACATTTCTTTCAAGATCTTTTGTTCAGAGACGCGTGGACATTTCTTTCAAGCTCTTTTGTTCAGAGACGCGTGGACATTTCTTTCAAGCTCTTTTGCTCAGAGACGCGTGGACATTTCTTTCAAGCTCTTTTGGTTAGAGACGCGTTGACATTTCTTTCATGCTCTTTTGCTCAGAGACGCGTGGGCATCCTATTATCAAGCTCTTTGTTCAGAGACGCGTTAACATATCCAAAAGCTCTATTGTTCAGAGGCGAGTGAACATCAAAACAGCATAATGACGTTCCCTAAATTGTGGAAGGTTGTCACCACAACAGCAAAGAAGCAACAAATCGGTTACCTTTAGAGACGTGTGCTCGATGGTGCAAGATACGCATTTCTTAACTCTTTTATATGTTTAACTAACGCTAGTTTTCAGGTATCGGCGTTACAAGAGTTATTTAGGATTGCAGAACGTTCTAAATCATTCTCCGTCCCTATCGATACTTTGACTTTGGTTTTCAAAACTTGCGTTTCTCCAAACTTAGTCAAAGTGGGGGCTTCTGTAGACATCCATTTGTGTCTCCCCAAAAACCAAACCCAGTGATGAGTACCTTTCACTTCAAATCATAATCGAATGAAGTGAAAGTGTGGAAAGTTAAGTTTTGCGGATAGTTTTAATTTCTTTTCTCTTCTCTCTGTTTTTGAAAACCTATTTTAAGAAAACAGACAATCCAGTTTGGTTGGTCCATGATATGGGTCCAATAGTAGTGTAGTTGGATAGGGTTTGAAAAGAGCTTTCCAACGATATATTATAAGCCCAATTCCGATGAATATTGAGGAAGTTATGGCCAATTTACTGAACTGGACCCGGTTTGAGCCTCATATGCGGCCGAATGATCTAGGGGAGGGCCTAATATAGATTTATCATTCCTAATGCAATTAGGAATGGTTTTAGCCTTCTAGATTCTTCTAGAAGGTTCTTTTCATTCCTAATTCAATTAGCATTGATAAATTGACTTTTGTTGACTTTTTAGAGTTTTAATTAGAATAAAAGAATATTTTTGAGGAAAATACGATTTTATCCTCCCATACGATCAATTTCTATTTGATTTTAAGAAAGCGCGTCAACAATTAAGTTAGCGCCAAACGCCAGCATTAGCGCCTGACGCTAAGCTTGGCGCTAGCGTTAGCGCCCGACGCTAATTGCCAGCGTCGCCGCTAATCAAAATTTATTTGCGTCAGAACTCTGTTTTGATTTTTTATCTTTTTGGTTGATTTTATCTATAAATAGCTTCCTAAAAACTCCGTTTTGATTCACCAATTCTCACCAACTCTCATCAAGAAATTCTTGATTATTCTCTCTCTTTTCTAAACTAGTCTTTTCTCAAATACAAAATTCTGCATTCGCAAGACTTAGATACACCTAGCCAAGTTCGAATTGCCTTCGCCCTAGACGTGAAAGGTTTTAATTTCTGAGGGTTTGGTCTCAAATCTCTATTTCAATTATTTAATTTAATTGTTTGATTTATTATTTTCCTTGAAGTTACTAACGCGTGTATTTTGTTATTAGAAAGAGGTACGAGGCATCCAAGTAAGTACTTTAATGGTTTAATTGATTTTATGATATAGAAATCATGCTTAGATTGTTATTTTGATTCCTAGTATCATGTTAGGATGTTTTATTGATTCCTAGTATCATGTTTAGGATGTTCCTAGTATCATGTTAGGATGCTTTCTTTAGTATGATATTTAGGGTGATTTGCTTATATCAATCATGATTCCTGCGATGCCTTTTATTCTCTTCCTAATATTCATAATAGTATCATGTTAGGGTTAAAGCTTTGATTTTTATTGTTTAGTGACATGCTAGGGTTTGTAATTAATCTTGTTAGTATCATGCTTAGGATCTTGCTATTTTTATGCTTTAATATTAACATGAACATGATTATGATTATTTTAATTATTATTATTATGATTATTATGATGTTGCTTGATATATATTTATTGTTATTGCTTGATCACACCTTTCATGCATTTTAAAGGGAACTTGTACTTGTAATCACGCTTAATAAGATAACTAATAATCTTGTTTAGGGTTAATTTGATTATAATTCAAGTGATCGCCGATAATAGATTTATTTGTTCATTAATATTCAACCAACATAGATAAACAGGTTTAGGGTTAAACCTATTGATTGCATGTTAGTCAGAAAGCGCACATGAATACGATTAGAATAAAGTAGAGGCTTATTATTAGGGCAGGTTCAATCTCTTTTAGGTTGGATTTGTACCTTCATCCCCGAACTACCAGTCATGGTTCCAGACTTATTGGAGTTGACGATCTCCTGGATCGTTAAGGGGTGTAACCTTCACCTCGTGAACGATTTACAAGTTCCTAAAACTTGTTGGCAACTCTTTTGCTCTATCTTTTTTCCCTTTGGACGCCACTGTACTTTAATGTATGATCACAGTGGGGTTCAAGCTAGGGGTAATGCTTGAAATATTCCCTACAAGTTGCCCAACCTCCATGGAAGCTGTTTTGGAGCTTTTCCATTTTCAATCCATCATTGACAAAGTAAATAGGCATGAATTACCCAAAAGACCCTTGTTTTATAATTTGAAAATACATTTTTGCTCTGAGATAAATAAAGTTTCTCATGAATAGAAACTTGAATTTTTCCAAAAAAATAACAATATACCCAAGTAATTATCTTCTATATATTATTATCTAATACAATAAAAAAAAACTTGGAAGTGAGGTATAAAATAAAAAATTCTTAGAAAACCAATATTTGAGAGTTTTGTTAGTAGAGTAGAGAAAAACATTTGTAGCGTAACTAATATGTTGTTATATTTTTATTTATTTGTAATAATGAAAATATTTAATATGAGGAAGTACAGTTTTTCTTTTTATACTTAAGCCCGACCCTCATCTTAGCTCCAAGAGCTCAACACGAGATACATGAGTGTTTCTAAAAAAAAGGAATTATATGAATCTTTTAAAAAAAATCTATATTATTTTCTTTATGATTCATTCTTCGTCATGCCCCATCTTTTTCGCCCTCATCTTCTTCATGCTTCCTCCTCCTCCATTGAAGAGAGTCGTGAACAACCACTATCACTAGCATAAGATTAAACGAAAACCCTAATTTTATATGTAAAACTAAGGGAGAAAAAAGGACAATGTTAATCCTTGTGGGAAGGATTAGGTCGTCCTCCATATAAGCCAAGGTCGGCTAAGAGGCTGTGCAAACAGACCCTAAGCACAGGGTGTCCAATTTGTTAGGGCTCGAATTATGAGCCCAATTATTATTATTATTATTATTATTATTATTATTATTATTATTATTGAAAAAACGCTGATTACTCTAAACTTTCTCACCTCCATTATATCAGCACTATATCAAGACCTATTCCCTAATCTCTCTCCCCATTAATATTGCAATTCCCAAAGGCATTAATGTTAAACCTTCCATATTCAACTCATCAATTTATCATTAATGGGTTGTTTAAAATAAAAAATCCACCGTTAGGTTTATCAGCTCGTCTTTTTCCTCCTTTCTCTCTCCAAAACCCTAGCCTCTATTGTTAAATTTTGAAGGGGCTTCCATCGATTTTAATCGGTGGAAAGCCCCAATCCTTGTTTCTTTAGGTTTATAATAATGCTTCCACCTTTTGGGAGGAATTTTTCTACCTCGAAAGAAAGGGTTTCCGATCTCCTTTGAAAAACAAGGGTTTTTCGACCTCCTTCGAAAGACAAGGTTTATCTCCTCTTTTCGAGGGAGAAATTTCTTAGTTTTGAATCCATGGTAGTAGATCTAATGGATTGTCGTGAAATTATTTCATTGGTGAAAAAGTTTTCAAGTTTTCAAATACGAACAGATGAATCAAAAGGAAAACATCCTCACGGCTACAAAGGATTGTTAGATTGTCTCTCCAACAAGGCTGTAATTTTCAGCGATATAAGCGGGAGATGCTCCAAAGTGCAAGATCTACTCGACGGTCGTAGTTTTTATGAAGGAAAATCCTATTTGATTCAATATCTTATGTATCTGTTAACGTCGAATCTCTATTTTAGATGTCGTATGACTTTTAATTAATGAAATATTTTTGCTATTAAAAAAAATAATAAAATAAAAAATCCATCAAACACTCATCTTCTCCTCTCAACATTTTTGGTATAAATCAACAATGGAATATTGATAATATTCAATTCTTGATCCTTAAACCATAATCCATGGAAGAACACAATTAGTTTCTTCTCATTGAGTTTATGTTTGACTTCTTTTCTTCAATTTTTGGTAGTGGGGCAGTGGACTATTAGCTAGGTAATTGTTGTTTATTTATTTATTTTTTTAGCTACATATTAAAAGGAGTACTAAAATATGGGACATATTTTCCTCAAAAAAAAAGTCTAGTCATATTAGACTAATCAAAGTTAAATCTGTTTTTAATTTGGTCCTTTTTTCATTAATTAGTTTCACTTATAGTATTAGTTTGGAGTTTTAGAGTCAAAATTACCTTGTGACTCTATTATGCAATGTAATTTGGGTTTTTGGTACTTTACAGGGATTAGAAGATTATTGGAATATGATTTTGAAATCAAAATTTTATTATTAGGGCTCAATTTTTAAAATTAGAATTGGGCCTCTAATTTACTTAAGACGACCCTATTATAAACTCTTCCATTTCTACATTGAAGTTCTTTAGTGCTCCCTCCTCCATTAAAGCCTTCTGTTATAGCTCGAAAAAACAAATATATTTTTAAACATAATTACAAAAATAACATAAGTTATTCACTGTAAATGAAAATTTTGACCCATTAAGATACACATCATGTATTGTATGTTGGGAAATTTGTCTTTTCTCGTGAAAATATAATAATATTATTTATCCCCATATTTTAGTCTACCATACCAAACATGTGACAAGGAAAGGTTTATGAAGTCTCATTTCCATGCCAAACAAAGGACATATACAGCTTTTATAAAAATCCCCATTACTAAGTCCCCATCCCTTGTTATTCCTCTTACGACTCTTAAGAGTCTTATCCTTATCCCTCAAATCAAACGCCTCGTTATTGTCATACCATCTTTCCTTTGTTTTATTACTATTGTATTAAATGAGTGCAATTGCTTTTTATCTCTAGAGTGTTCATTCAATAAAAAAGTTATTACAAGCATAGAATTTTTTGAACATTCAGAACTTATATACTCGTTCCATTCCTGAAAGTTCGACTCACTTTGTATTTGCATTGCTTGATCTCCAATAAACATATTTGACCATGAATAAAGTTTACATGGAAAATTTATAATAAGGGGAATTCCACATGCTAATTGATTTCTAATGTATACATGAAATGTGGTCAAAGTTATTTTTCTTATTATCGCATATAGTAAAAATGTCGAAATTTAAAAAATCGAGGTATTACTCCCTCCGTCCCATAATATATTTCTTATTTTCTTATTTTGGAGATCCAAAATATTTTTCCTGTTTCTATTTTTGGACAATATGTAAAGACTATTATACTATCACTTTTTTAACTTTGATCATTGGACTTTCGAATTTATCCTTGAATTTTGCACATGTATTGTACTTTTTTCTACTTTCTCGCTCTAACTTTTATCTATGATTATACTTTTCACTTTATTAATGTACTTTATCTAGTTTCTCTTCCTATTTTCTTTAATACCGTGAAAAAACACAAACAAGAACTATATTATGGGACAGAGGGAGTATATTTTTTTTCATTTTTTTTTGTAGATTAAAGGTACTTGAATTTCTTTTGTTCCTAATTTATTTATTCCCTCTGTAAGTTACGTTTGATGATTTTACGCGGTTATTAAGGAAAAAACTAGTGATTAGACTCGAGTGATGCCCCGAGTTACTGCATTAATTCCATATTGAAATCTTTATTTATATTAAATTTTGGCAGAATAACATGTACGGAGTAATATGGTAATAGTTTAGTGGTTGACACCATAGTTTTTAACCTTAAGATTGTGAGTTCAAATCTTGTACAACACATAGGCGCCACGTGGCATGTAGGCTTTGCTCAGAAACGCCTTTTAATATATCATAATAATAATTAATTTTTACAAGTTTCTCAAATATAACATTAATTTTACAATTAGCAACTAATTAGCTTAATTAAACAATAAATTAACCTAAAAAAAAAAATCAACCACCCTGCTCCCCACCTCCACCTCGCGCCGGTGACCTCTCCCAAATTTGTTTCCATTGAGAATGTGCAATTTTACATGACTACCAATGAGAAATTCGGAAAAAAAGGGTTTTTCTCATTTGTACCCATGTGGTTTTACGTTTTCTCACCTGTACCCAAGTTTTTTGAAATTTCTCATTTGTACCCATGAGGTTATAACAATTTATCACACATAACCAATTTCATTAACTAAAATGATAATCCTCTATTAAGTGATCAATTAAAAATAAAACCATTGTTTTAAAGGATATAAAAAATAAAACAGAAAAAAAAACCCCACCACCAGCCACCTTCCCCAGCCCCCGCACCACCCCAGCCACCTCCCCACTCCCGGTAACTTCCCCCCACCCCCAACCAGCCCCACCATGACGATCTCCCCCCACCCCTTGCCGCAACCTCCCCAACCACCAAAACCCCCTACGAATCTAAACCCTAACCCTAACCACCACATCAAACACCCTATTCGACCTTCCCAAAACCAACCTGACCCCTCCCCGAACCTCCCCACCGTCCGCCGACCACAAAACCGACAACCCCTGACCCTCCCCGACCCGTTTCCACCCCTCCCCACCCTAAACCCGACCCAAATTATCCCCCTTCCACCCAAATCCGACAACCCCCGCCCCTTCTCGGCCACTCCCCGTCCCCTGGCGACCAATCCCCAGCCCTCCCCGCCCAACCCGATCCCCACCCCCACCAGTTGCAACTTTTTTTTTATTTTGTTTTTTTTTATTAATTAATTTTGTTTTTATTATATTAAACATGGTAATTAACCATAGTTAGTTATATTTTATTTTTAATTGCTCACTTAATAGAGGATTATCATTTTAGTTAATGAAATTGGTTATGTGCGATTGGGTACGAATGATAAATATCAAAAAACTTGGTACATATGAGAAAACGTCAAACCACATGGGTATAAATGAGAAAAACCCAAAAAAAAAAAAAAAATCGTAGTATAACCTTTTTCAGAGGGAATTGGTTAATGTTCAGCATATACGTACTAAACTTCACAATTGGGGATGTAGCTCAAATGGTAGAGCGCCCGCTTTGCATGCGGGAGGTACAGGGTTCGATACCCTGCATCTCCATTTTACTTTTTTGGGTTTTTTTTTTTTGGTAAAACCACTTTCACTTTTTCCAGTTTCTCCCCTAACCACCAAAACGGATAATGCAAATTCCCAATTAAACTTCCCGCCATAGCTACCTGCTTCAATTAGGGTTTCCAATTTTCCCCCAACAATGGCAGTTCCTCTCTTCAATCTAGCTCCAAATCTCACCGTCTCTAAGCTATGCTTCGGAACCATGACTTTCGGCGAACAAAACTCGCTTCAACAATCCTTTCGTCTTCTTGATACTGCCTTTGATTCCGGCATCAATTTCTTCGATTCTGCTGAAATGTAATTATCTTCTGAATTTTCATCATTTTTATGAAAATTATAGTTCAATTGCTAATTGTTATAGTTATTTATGTATATGTTTTTGAGATTTTCTGTGTGATTTTGTTTGTGTTTGAATTTGGTGTGTGTGAATGCCTGTTGATTAGGTATCCGGTGCCGCAGCTTGCTGAGACCCAGGGAAGGAGTGAAGAGTATTTGGGACGATGGATTAAAGACCGGAACATTCCGAGGGACCGTATTGTTTTGGCTACTAAGGTTAATATACTAAGCTTCTGGCATTTCTGTGAATTGTCTGTGCATAATTGTGATTGTCTTTGCTTAATTGTCTGATTTTGTGCTTGATTGCACAAATTGAATTACGAATTAATTTTGGGACACGCTTGGATAGAAACGCGCCTTGTTTTGGGAAGAAGGGAGTAGCATGATTAGGAAAGTAAGGCTAGGTTAGCTCAAAGATAAGGTCAATGTAAAGCATCCTTTGGTTGATAGCAAAGAAACATTAGCTAGAAGTCTATTGCCTTTTTCGTTTCTTGCTGCAATGGTTGAAATCGAAAGACTTCTTATTTTCTCCGCTGCATCAATCACTGTATGAAAGATGATGTTTGCAGTTTCTCAAGGGAGCTGTGAAATTTACTTATTAGGTTATATGATTCACACATTATCCCCTTCACTATGCTAATTTTTTATTTTGTAAAGACTAGCTAAGAGCTACTGTTTAAACCATTAATGTTGCTTCCTCCAGTTATTTTGAAGCTACCAATATCACTTTTTCTGCCTCCATTAATTAAGCTTAGAGAGATGCTAAAATGTAGATTTTTGTTCTTTTGGTGAGTAAATATTTTGCCCCGTAATTAACCACATAAAATTCAATTACAACCTATCATTCGTGTAGTGGAGGAGCGAGGGACGCACTTTCTAGGAAATTCTCTGGTGTTTCCAGCTCATGGGCCAAAACATGTACTTATACTACATCTACTTGCTGCCCAGCCAAGCTCTGTCCACATTACTGACTTGACTCTCTAAAATTCGTTGTTTTTGTACAATTATGCTTTTATACATTTTGCTGTGCTAATGTTCAAAATCTTTTGAATCCCGTTAGTACTTTTTTCTGACTTGCTGTATAGTATAAGCTATAGCAACTAATGCTGCAGCAGCTAGTTTCCCCTTAAATGTAGACCACTTATATGATCTTCTCAGACAGATAAGAAGGTGAGCGATGGATCTTTGGTTATTCTTAGTTGCAGTCATGATAACACGCTAGTTATGCACCTGGTACTGAAAATACAATCACAGAGTAGATGCTTGTGTCCCAGAACAGTCATTACAAATCAAACATCAATCGTCTGCTCAAATTCCAAACTTACAGAGTTTCCCTTTTGTTTGGAGCCTTCCTGTACATGATAGGTCCAAGTCGTGTGTAAACCAAGAAATTTCTGAAGCGTTTTTTTCATTGAATATTTCCAGTTATCAGGCCTATTTATTCATATGATTCACATCTTTGAACACATTCTTGATCCTGCATACACATTTTCTTGCCCAGCTGGCATTTTCTGCTGGAGGCTCATACCCCCACCCAACTTGGTCCTTGCTGTACACACAAAGGACACATCTAACCTGAAGTGAATCCTGTTTCCTGGCTACATTCAAATCTTTCATACTGCAGCTTCATTGCTCCATTCATGCCTGAAACTTAGCCCTTTAACTTTTTTGGGGTAACAGAGGGTCTCCTAATTAAGATAACCTGCTCCAAAAAATGTCAACACTGCCATGCCAAAGACAAGCTTTGCTTATAGCGCTAATATTCTTAATAATGCCCTTTAGTAGTAAATATATTTCAAGAATTTAATTGCCGGACTTTTTTTTTGTTTAAATCAAGGAATCGCATGTTATTGACTTAGGACCTTTATTGACATGAGAAGGTTTGTCTTTATCTAAATCCTTTGTAACAACCAACCTTTATTAGTGGTCTTTATAAGGGTGGTCATTTTTTTTCAAAGCAAAACTCTTATAAAAAAAAGACTAAGCCTTCTGATAGATACTGTTCTTCAAAGTTTTCCTTCGCATTTCTTAACTTGTATAATCCTTCATTAGAACTCCATCATGACACAACCTTCCAAAAACTTTAATTGTTGACAAATTTATTGATTCTTTAAATCCACCTTCCGCCTAGAGAGATTTTATTAATGTGATAGAATTTTCTTTTCACCCTGTTTGTAGCTTTGTCGCATATTTTCAAATGGATTTTGTTTTGTTTTTTTTCCCCTTCTCTGTTTAATCTGCAGGTTGCTGGGCCGTCTGGGCAAATGACATGGATTCGAGGTGGGCCAGAGTGTTTAGATGCAAAGAACATCACAGAAGCCATAGATAACAGGTTTGTTTCCATGCTCTCGTACTTTCCCTTTCTTGTTTTTTCCTACCACAGTGGTCGTTTGTGACTGCTTGTGTTTCATTTCTTCTTTTGTTTTATCTAATCTGCTCTAACAAATGTTCTTATTAACATTGCACAGCCTATTGCGTCTACAAACTGATTACATTGATCTGTATCAAATTCACTGGCCTGATCGGTTTGTATGTTGTCTTCTTTGTCCTCTCAGTTATAACTGGTGGCATAATCTCTTTCTAGGTGTCTTGCAGAAATTCGCTTTCATAATAAACAAATTATGGTTGCATGTTATAGTTACATTTGTGTTGTCCTTTTATAGGTATGTCCCCATGTTTGGAGAAACGGAGTATGATTCAAGTAGACAATACTTTTCAACCCCTATTGAGGAGCAGCTTCTTGCACTTACCAGAGCTGTTGATGCTGGCAAGGTAGAGATTGTAGGTTAAGCTATTTGTCAAACTTCTAACAGCATTGCATGCTCTTCTTACATGTTAGTGGTATTTAATTGTTGTAGGTCAGACATATTGGACTTAGTAATGAAACACCATATGGTGTGATGAAGTTCGTTCAAGTCGCGGATAGAATTGATGGCTGTCCAAAAATTGTCTCCTTGCAGGTTCCATTCTACTACCTCAAAGAAGGCTTGATCCTTGTTTGACTATGGCCATGTTTGATAAATGGCTTTTTGGTTAGCTTTTGGCTTTTTTATGTGGTGAAACAGTCAAAAAATGTGTTTGGTGATTGGCTTTTTAGTCAGCGAAAAAGTTGGCTTTTAAGCCAAAATGAAAAGGCTGCTTTGAGTAGCTTTTTTTGTTGGCTTTTGGCTTGTTGGCCCATAAATTATCTAATAAATAGCCAACAACCAACAATTAATTTACCAAACACTTTTATAAACGTCCAATTTCAAAGTCATCAAACAAGCCAAGTGAACCAGCCAATAGCCAACCGCCAACAGCCAACCGCCAACAGCCATTTGCCAAACAAGGCTTATGTCCTGCAAAATCTATCTGCTCTTTTTTTTGAATTAAGATATCCAAGTGGTCCTCCCTCCCCTTCCTCCTACTTCTATAAAGTATAAACTCTGTAATACACAAAACTAAAAAAGTAGGAAACTAAAGAAAGTTGATATTTTGAATCTATCCTGCTGCTCTAAAACTGTGGAAGATGTGTCCTAACAGTGAATCTTGGTCTACCAGAACTCATACAGCTTGCTCTGCCGCACTTTTGATTCTGCATTGGCTGAGTGCTGTCATCATGAGAGGTATACTATCTTGAATCAATTCTATGCATGTGAAGTAGACAGATTCTTGTTGGTTAATGCTGAGATGGATAATATTCTGATAAAAATTTTGATAGATTTATTACAAATTCTTAAATGGACCTGGTTCACACTAATTTATGTGGACCACTAACATTAGAGAAAGTATGATTGTTTTATTTATAAAAAAAAGGGTCACTATAATTAAAAAAAAGGTCACTATATTGAAATAAAAATCATTTTGGTAATATATAGGCCTAAGTGGTTATTTTTGTAATGAAATATTTTATGTACTGATCAATATGAATAATAAAGGCCACTATGTTAAAATTAGGGTAATAGCGTCGTATTTCAAGTTCACAATATTATTAAACGTTTGTAGTAGTTTTAATAAAGGTTACTAGATTAAAAATAAGTTTACTATGTTAAAAATAATGGTCACTATGTTTAATATAAAGTCAGTTGCGTGTGTATAGACCTCGGGTTCACAATAATATTATTGTGGACCAGGTCCACGCAAGTCTTTTTGTTAGATTTATTTTGTGGTAAGAAATAATGTCCTAAAATACTAATCGTTACTATTAGCATTAAGGTGTTTGCCTATTTTTCTGTAATGTCATAAAATTTAAGCAAGCATTACTCATCAAACCCCTTTTTTGCTTTTAGAATATCTTTTGTAAGCTTTGCTTCATGTTGTCTTGCTGCGAAATTTCTCTCAACTTTTGTTACTAAGCTCTATCTGTCAGTTATATATAATTAGGTTGCTAACTTGCTACTTCTATGTGGCATTTCGTTCTTTCTGTTTAAAAGCTTCTCTTGAAATTCACCGTGATATTCCTGTTCAACCCTTTGCAGCATCTTCTTGTTAGCTTACAGTCCTTTGGCTATGGGCATACTGTCTGGTAAATACTTTAGAGATGATAGAGGTCCTGCAGATGCTCGATTGAATCTTTTCAGAGGTTTTCATATTCTAATTTAAAAATGTGACATCACACGACTTGATTTATACGCTGTAATATGTATAATGTCTTTTGCACTTTTGGCAAGCAGGAAGATATTCAGAAGGGGAATCCAGATATAGCCTGTCCAATGCTGCTACAGAATTAGCCACTAGGGTACATATTTTTTTTCCAGCTTCAGAAGGACTTGCTCCTGTTGATAACCTGTTCTTGCTCTATGTTGTTCACAAATTTCTAAACTCAACATGCAACAACAACTAGTTTGATCGTGAATTATGACGTGGTTCTTGGAACCTATAGCTACCTCTCCGCTGATAACAAAGCAGTCAAATGTTTAATATTTTTTGGATATGCTATCGAGCCTTGGCATTTTTGTGCCGACAACTAGAGTTGTTAAAGTATTCACTCTTACTGCAGGAGTACCTTCTAATAGCAGAAAAGTACGGCCTTCATCCAGTTTCTTTGGCAATTGGTATGCCATATCTCCCATTTTCACCCTCTCCTTTCCTTTATGGTGCTAGTAAAATATGATTTGTCTGCATTTGTATTGCATGCACTAACTTTAGTCAGTCCATCACTTTAATTCTTAGTTCTAAGATTTATCTACTTTTGGCAATTACAAAGTACTAATCTCTTTAATGACTTCTGTTTAGCAGCTTTTGTTTTGAAGCACCCCCTTGTAGCAAGTGCTGTTTTTGGAGCAACCAAGATATGGCAGCTTCAGGAGATTGTTAATGCATGTCGCATTGAGTTATCAGCTGAAGTAGTTGCTGAGATAAACAAGGTTCATTCAAGATTTCCAAATCCATGTCCCTAGGATTGGTAGTGTGAGATAATTTTCTTTTGTGTTTAAATTAATTTATTTTTGGCCTTTAAAATTATGGCTTTGCTTGCAACTTATAAGACTTGTAATAGGATAAACCATGAAGCTAGCCGTTTTGTTTCAGTTTGGCAAAATATTTTGAATTGTAACTAGTCATATTATTCGTACAAAGTAAAAATTGCGTGTGTGTACTATATAAGAGCAACTCCAATGGCAAGCTAATTTGACAATTAGCTTGTCATGCAACATAAGCTTTTAAGCTAATTATCATTTTAGCTACTTTTTGCTCCAATGCATAGCTATTATCTTAGTAGTAATTGTCGGATAGAAAATACATGGAAAGAGCTTAATTGGTGCAATGAATATTTTATTTTTGGCAAGTTTAATTCCCAAGCAAATTAGCTTCAAGCTAATTTGCTTAGCCAAGTTAATTGAGTTTTCTAGCTCCAATGGTCAAGCTAGTAACTAGGAAATTGTTGAAATTGCAAGCAAGTCCCTAGTTACAACCATTGGAGTTGCTCTTGGTTTTAAAAAAATACAAGTTATGAGACACACGCACTTATTGCGTGTGTGCATTACAAAAAATCTATACGAATCGTAGTTAGATTAAAATTTGATGAAATCATGGAGGTAATAGAATGATATGAATTCCCTTAAAAAAAAAAGTACTATATCCTTATTTTTAAAAAAAAAATACTACCTTTGTTAACATTTACTTGCAAGTTTGGGTATTATTTGAGAGACATAAAATATTCTTAAGTTGCAAGTATATGTTAACGGAGGTAGTATATAAAAATTAGGTAGCTTTTAATTTTTTTTTTGTTAATATAGGATAGTAGGGTTTTTTTTTTTTTTTTTTTTTTTTTTTTTTTTTTTTGATAAATAGAATAAAAGATGAGAGGGGTATTTTGGGAAAGAAAAATTTATCACCTAAAAACCCTTTCACTTTATGTATTACTATAGATATATACATAGTATATGTTTCGGGGTTTTCTGATGTCCTGCGGGAGAGTTACAATTCCGAGACTGGAACCGGACGCCTGTACCTGCAAAACAACGGAGACTCCTTGTGGTGGGAGCTCCGCTCCAACGGTCAAGTTAGTACTTGATTAAGGAGTAATTAATGCGGAAATTAAAGTGATTGGGTCTCTCTAGGTGAGAGTGTTAATGTGTGTAATCTGCGTTTTTAGCATGTAATTCATGTAATCTCCCTTAATGAGGATTAAGGGAGGTATTTATAACCTCGGGAAACGTGTCAATCCTAGGTTTAGGTTAACCTAGGGCTGATTGGGCTTCCCTCGGAAGTTGGGCCTGGGTGGCCGGTTTCTCCATTAGGCATGGAGTATGCCACGTGTCATGACATAATAGGTCCAAGGTTGGACGAATAAGCGGATGCCACGTGGCAAGCCCTGACAGTTCCAACTGAGGGACACTTGGCAGGACCTGATTGGCCCACGTGGCGCATTCCGATTGGTGGGAGCAAAATCCCCTAATCATTTGCCCCTCACAGGTGGCACGTGACTGGTCACGTGTTGCCTGTGATAGGTGTCGCACTGTAACAGGCGACGGCCTGCTACAGGTGTCACTCGGCGAAAGGCGAGAGATTCTCCCGCCCAAATTATGAATTCTGGAAGTGACCCTTCGCCTTCTCACTTCGCCTATATAAGGGAGTGTTGACTTCAGTCATTTTCACACTTGAGAACTTTGTGAGAGAACATTCGGACCCCTGAACTTGCTCTGACATTTTGGACCCTTTCTGCCTACCGCCTGCTCTGACAAGCCGACTGCAAAGGATTTTCAGAATTTTCATCAATCGTCACTCGTTCAGGTAACCGTCGGTTCTCTTACTCTTAATTTTCTCTTTATTTTATTCTTTTTTTGAAATGGCACCACGGAAGCACACGACACGACCTAGGTTAGTGATCAGCCGGTCACCGGGGACGGCTGAATCTAGGACTAGGAGTGCCGCCTGCCCTTTTCCGGACCCATCTTTGCCCTTTATACAAAGTCCGACTGTATCTGTGTCTATGCAGAGCATGATGACCAGAACAAAAAAGACTGCCAGGATCTCAAACTCAGACGGCTCCTCCCACAGGGTGCCGATTAGTGAAACATCTGACCAGGCGCCAGATGGGGAAGTGAAACAAAGCGGCTTGAAAGCCGGCAGTTCTGAGGGAGGAGTCAAAGTGACCCCTTCTCATTTTACAGTTGACAATTCTTCATTCTCTCCTGCTCCTTTTAAAGGAGAGGAGACGGGCCCCTCCGGGAGAGGGGAGGAGTCGTCCTCTTCGGACTCGTCAGAGGACGATTCTGAGTCTAGCTCTTCTGGCCATGCTTCTCTGGACACAGAAGAGAAAAACAGTCGCCTGCAAGAGGCGAGGCTTTCTCACGCAGTGGAGAAGGGGGACGATTGGGCGGAGCCATCTGCCTCTCACCGAGAGCAAAATACCCCCTACTACTGCACGGTACCTCGGGGCCGGATCACGGCCATGCAAGAGAAAGTGGAGAGCTTTATCGCAAACTACACAATGGGCCCCGGCTTTTTAGTGTTTGTGCCGGATCCAGAAGACACAGTCGTCTGGCCGGCTGGTACCAGTTATGATAGCGCCTGCTTTGGCTGCTACGAGGCGGCCATCAAGGCTGGGCTGCGCTTCCCACTACATCCGGCTGTTCAGCGGATCTTGGATGGGTATGAGTTGGGGTTATGGCAGTTAGCCCCGAAATCCTGGGTCAACGTACTCGGCTATGTGGCCGGGTGCGAACTGCACGGGATGGAGCCGACTTCGAGGCTTTCTCCCACATGAACTACCTCAGCCGGACCCCTAAGGCAGGCGGTACCGGCTGGTTGGTATCAATTGACGAGCCACAGGGGCTACCTCATGACGAGAGGTAAAGCAAACAAATGGAAGGACTGGCGGAGCACCTTCCTCATCATGAGAGTTCAGACACAGAGCTGAACAAGCGCTTCAACAGGTGGAACAGGAATCCGCCCCTTCTTGCAGGCGGCCGCAGTATGCCGCCTGTTCCCCCCAAGGCTAAGAAAGAGATCCTAGATAAAGGACTCTTCAAAGTAGAGTCGAAGGTGAACTCTACTTCAGGGGTACGAGAGCAAGTACCCCTGCACTGCGTCCCGAGCTTCAAATGGCTCTACGACGAGTACTTTTTGGCCGCCTGTGGCCTCAGCAGTCGGTGCTCAAGAGGTAGCCGGCCTGTCGAATACTCTGTGTTGTTCCATGCATTTCTTGTTATGACTTTTATTAACTTTGCTATTTGTTTTTGCAGCGGACGCCATGAGCAAAATTACCGCCTCCAAGACTGCGGCGGCCATGTTGCGGGCCTCCATCATGCAACAGTTTTCAACCAACTCCCCAACAAGGGGCACCCTTGGTGGCTTCGAACCTTCACCCTCTTTTTGGAGTTGTGTTTATGCATATACTGACTTCTTCTTTTTTAGACGGGCGCTCCAAGAGCTTCTTTTTCCCAACAGCCGGACCCCAAGGCCCGGAGGACGACTGTTGCGAGCTCTCCTGGTTCTGCCAGGAAACATGCGGCGGCTGAGAAACAGCCGGCCACTTCTTCTAAAACTCAGTTGGGCCGCCTAGAAGTATGAAGTTGTCCTTGTAAATTTTAGACTTGCTCCCTTCTTTACTAGTCTAATCCGTTTGTTTATGCTTGATGCAGCCGGCCCTCAGGAGCCTGACTTGGTCGAGGTGGCCAAGTCTATGATCAAGGCCGTTCCCCCAGCTGAAAGGGAGGCGGTCAGGGGTGTCGACACCCTTGACCTAGACGGGATTGCAGGGGTCCTTGCTGAGGTATACTTAGCATATTTTTGAGTATTTGATTTCCAGGACGCCTGTTTTCTTTTTGTTTGGAAACTGACGCCTGTTCCCCTTTTTACTTAGGCCCTGCTCCGAGTGAACGGCCTTCGCAAGCCGCTTGACCGGAAGAACAAAGAGGTAAAGGCTGCAAAAGCTATGGCCGCCTCTGACTGTGATAAGGCAATGTTTCAAATTGCCCAAAATGAAGTTCTGACCATTGATATTCTTTATTATCAGGCGCAGGCTACCGCCGCTATCCGGGCTCAGTTAGAGGCGGCCCAGAAGAGGAATAGCGAGCTGGAGGCGACCATCAACAACCTCAAGGCCGAGCTGAAACCTCTTCGCCAAAAGATGTCCTCATACGAAACCTTGAAGAAATCCTTGGCGAGCGTAAAGGTATGCCTGGTGACCCAGGAGAAGAGTCTTACTCAGGAGCTCTCGGAAAAGGCCGAGCAAGAAAAGAAAGAGCTGGTCCGGGGAGATGATGGAAGACTCTGCTCAAATCCAGCGCATGACTTGGGGCTGCCTCTTCCCCAATGCCGACTTTGCCTCATGGGAAAAAACGTACCGCCAGTGTTCTGATAGATATAATCAAGAGATCCTGGCGGCTGCTGAGAAAGAGGCGTTGGAGGAGGCGTTGGAGGAGGAGCAGCCGGTAGTGGCGCTTGTGCCGCTTGGGGTAATGCATCAAAGAAGGATGCAGCTGAAGCCGAGTCCAGCAAGAAGAGTGCTGACCAGGCGGCAGCTGCTAATATTGAAGATCTGCCCCCTTCTTAAGCTTTATGTCTTCTTTCCACGGCCTGCGTGCCGTTTTTTTGTATTTACCCGGCCAGGGGGCCGGGGCTTTGAATATTTTGCCGGTCTTTAGTGACCGGCTTCTTTTTAATGAATATTTTTTGTTTTGCTTCAAATTTGTTCAAGTATTGAATATTCTGATATCCAATTGTACACTATACCGACTGTTTTACATGGCCGATAGTTGCAGACAGGTACGGATAGTTAGTCACGCCGCCTATGCCCCTGGACGACTGGTTGTCTGTTTCCAAGCTAGACGATCAGTTGGCCATTTATCCAATCGGTA